>NC_081772.1:4377500-4402500 GCF_963082965.1 Carassius carassius
TGGTCCCGGGTTCCTACCCATCGCTTGAGCAGGTTAATATGATACAACTGTGTGGGGTTTCGTTTTCCAGGTTGGCGTACCCGATACGTCACCGGTCTCATCTTTTCTATGACCGTGTAGGGCCCTTGCCAGGTGGCCAGAAACGTACACGCTGCTGTGGGTACCAGCACCATCACCCGATCTCCCGTCTGGAACTCTCTCAGCTGGGCCGGCTAGTGCTCTCCGTACGAGTCTCCCGGTGCTGGGTGCTCGTCTGTGCAGTCTTCGCGGGTGCTGATCGGTCACACACTGGTGTCTGCAGAGAAAGGAGTAAACACAGGTTAGGTCTCAGCCGCATTTGAGGTATCAGTCTCCCCGTTGTTGTGCCGAGTACATCTTATCTGGCCGGCGGCAAACGTGCTTCAGGTGTGGCCGATCAGCTCGTGATGAGGCTCTGCAGGTGCAAGGTGTTCGTTTCCAGTGCAACGCTGATCTGTCCTCGGGACGCTCGTCAATACCTAAGTTATATATATATATATATATATGTATGTATGTATATATGTGTGTGTGTGTGTGTGTGTGTGTGTATATTGTTTAGTTAGTACAGAATAGTTTTTGCAATAAAAAAATACATGTGTATAAATATACGTGTACACTATATATATATATATATATATATATATATACACATACAGTACAGACCAAAATATTGGACACACCTTCTCATTCAACGAGTTTTCTTTATTTTCATGACTATGAAAATTGTAGAGTCACACTGAAGGCATCAAGGGCTATTTGACCAAGAAGGAGAGTGATGGGGTGCTGCGCCAGATGACCTGGCCTCCACAGTCACCGGACCTGAACCCAATCGAGATGGTTTAGGGGTGAGCTGGACCGCAGACAGAAGGCAAAAGGGCCAACAAGTGCTAAGCATCTCTCGGGGAACTCCTTTAAGACTGTTGGAAGACCATTTCAGGTGACTACCTCTTGAAGCTCATCAAGAGAATGCCAAGAGTGTGCAAAGCAGTAATCAAAGCAAAAGGTGGCTACTTTGAAGAACCTAGAATATGACATTTTCAGTTTTTTCACACTTTTTCACTTTTTTGTTATGTATATAATTCCATATATAATTCCACATGTGTTAATTCATAGTTCTCATGCCTTCAGTGTGAATCTACAATTTTCATAGTCATGAAAATAAAGAAAACTCTTTGAATGAGAAGGTGTGTCCAAACTTTTGGTCTGTACTGTATATATATATTTATAATTTTAACTAAATAAAACTTCAATAGGTTTTCACTGAAATAAAACAATTTAACTACAAATTTCTATATTTTATATTACGCAGCACATATATATCTACTTATATATATATATTTAGCTGCATTTTCAGCATCATTACTCCAGTCTTCAGTGTGACATGAGCCTTAAAAAATCATTCTAATCTGCTGATTTTTATTTTTTTTGCTCAAGAAACATTACTGATTATTATCAATGTCGAAAACCGTTGTGCTGCTTCATATTTTTACTGAAACTGATACATTGTAAAGGATTCTTTGATGAATAGTTTAAAAAAAACAGCTTTTTTTTAATAAGAACCTTTTGTAACATTATGATGTGTTTACTGTCACTTTTAATCAATTTAATTCACCCCCCCGCCCCCCCCAAAAAAAAAAAAATTACTGACCCCAAACTTTTGAATGATAGTGAGTCTATAAAGAAGCCTGATTCAGCTGCCCTATATAGTGCCGCGGCCTCTCTGTGCTGCTCATGTATGGCCCTAGTCAGTTGTTTAACGCAGGTTTGCGAGTGATGGCTGAGCTGTGAGGTTCTGCACACAGCAGTGCTGTTGTAGGAATGTTTGGAGCAGGAATACGAGTACGCCTGCATTTTTCCCTTTCCTCTGTTAATGGGACATGAGGTGAAGCGGGGGGCTGTAAAACCCGCCCGCTAGGGTTCACATCTCTGTGGTCGTCGCCAGACAGATGGGGAAGCCATCACATGCAGAAGACTTCCTGCAGGTCTGCATTCCAACACCGGTGCTGAAAGACCCTCAGTCTCTTCAGCACAATGAGACTTGCGTTGCTCGCGCTGCTTTGATGTGTAATCAAACCAACAACCAATGGATAAATCTGCATTTACAACCCATGCGTCAGTCTTAAGAATAAAGTGTGTCTTTATAAAATGTTTTATATTTTTTTATAACTAAATATGCTGGGATGTGGACTACAAGTTACCAATGGCTTTAGTTTGTGGGGGGACTGTATCTGTTGAGCCAATGGTAGACTGGTGGGGGGTTTAGGAAACCTTTTTAACCCTGCTGTTGTGTTTGATTTAAAAATGTTTGAAACTATTTTATTTCTTTTTGAAATATGCAGAATAGTTTTTTATTTATTTAGTGTCATAAATGTGCATGCAAAGATTCGAAACATAGATGTGTTTTGCAACATTTTATTCTGACTTTTGTGTTGAGTCCATATTGATTCCTCCATTGGTTTCCATGTTATTTGGCAAAAATCAACACTTAAAAAAAAAAACACGGAATCTTCACTGTATTCTTTATTTCAGAATTAAACAACCTGTTGAAGTTTTGGGTTGTTCGTTTTTTGGATCTCATTTACTAGACTTGTGCAGTGCTGAAAAGAAGTGTGAGAACCTTTTTTTCTCTCTCTCTCTTTCTCTTTTTTAAACACTTGTTTTTTTATTTATCAGTGAAATCAAAACTATAATTATCATATCATATAAATGCTTTTATCATATAAATATAGTATTTTTTTTCTTAAGTACTTGGATTTTTTTGTAATTTTTTTTTTTTTTTTTTTTTTTTTAAACAGCATAAGAGTTAAATCCATTTGGTGACTTCACTGTTAAGAAATGTGAAAGAAAGGTTATTCCAACCACAAAGCCTTTAAGTTATAAGAATCTAAGGTTTTTCATCTCTCTTATCTATCTCTTTGCCTTTTGTGTCTTTTGGCCTTCATACAGTATACAGATTTTTTCTTCTCCTGGTTAATGGTGATTCCAAGTTTGCATTGGCAGACCTTCACTCGATTCATCGCAGGCTGGAGAGGTTGAGGTTACTCTGGTGCGCAATATTTGGCCAATTGACAAACATTTAAAGAAGGTTAACTTGTTTTCCTGGATATCTTTCAGCATCTGTGACAAGGGCTCTTTTGTAACCCACACAACTTGTCGCATCTTAAATACTTTGTAAAAGCATTTTTTTTTTTTGCTTGTTATCATCTTCCATTTTAAATTTTCAGGGGCTCTTTCAGCCTCCGAGCACCATCTGCGCCAAGCACACTCCGTTTTCTTAGCACTTCATTTTATTCAAATGTGAAAGCCAAGCAATCAGCTTGGATGGCATTGACATGTGCGCTCAGAGGCAGGATTTGAGAGGCAAATTTCTCTTCATGATTCCGCCTCCCGGCGAACAGATTGTACATCGAAATTTTGCCGACTATGTCTTTCGCCTCCTCCTCTGGCAGCTTGAAGCCGATGCCAGCATCATAAACTGAGATTGACAAAGACTTTTTTGCGAGGGAGGCTGCTTGATTCATATGCATGTGTGTACACACTGGGTAGTTTGCTTGCTTTCTGACAATGCCAGTTGAGTTCAGCAATCAATGCTTTACAGCGACACCGTCAGTCCTAATTGAATTGAGAGAGCATCGTCTGTTTATGCCAATATTGTCTCATAACATTAAACAGGAATGGTATGACCTCTTGGCTTACAGTTTAGCAGAATCAAGTCTTTACTTACAACCCGAATTCCGGAAAAGTTGGGACGTTTTTTAAATTTTAATAAAATGAAAACTAAAAGACTTTCAAATCACATGAGCCAATATTTTATTCACAATAGAACATAGATAACATAGCAAATGTTTAAACTGAGAAAGTTTACAATTTTATGCACAAAATGAGCTCATTTCAATTTTGATTTCTGCTACAGGTCTCAAAATAGTTGGGACGGGGCATGTTTACCATGGTGTAGCATCTCCTTTTCTTTTCAAAACAGTTTGAAGACGTCTGGGCATTGAGGCTATGAGTTGCTGGAGTTTTGCTGTTGGAATTTGGTCCCATTCTTGCCTTATATAGATTTCCAGCTGCTGAAGAGTTCGTGGTCGTCTTTGACTTATTTTTCGTTTAATGATGCGCCAAATGTTCTCTATAGGTGAAAGATCTGGACTGCAGGCAGGCCAGGTTAGCACCCGGACTCTTCTACGACGAAGCCATGCTGTTGTTATAGCTGCAGTATGTGGTTTTGCATTGTCCTGCTGAAATAAACAAGGCCTTCCCTGAAATAGACGTTGTTTGGAGGGAAGCATATGTTGCTCTAAAACCTTTATATACCTTTCAGCATTCACAGAGCCTTCCAAAACATGCAAGCTGCCCATACCGTATGCACTTATGCACCCCCATACCATCAGAGATGCTGGCTTTTGAACTGAACGCTGATAACATGCTGGAAGGTCTCCCTCCTCTTTAGCCCGGAGGACACGGCGTCCGTGATTTCCAACAAGAATGTCAAATTTGGACTCGTCTGACCATAAAACACTATTCCACTTTGAAATAGTCCATTTTAAGTGAGCCTTGGCCCACAGGACACGACGGCGCTTCTGGACCATGTTCACATATGGCTTCCTTTTTGCATGATAGAGCTTTAGTTGGCATCTGCTGATGGCACGGCGGATTGTGTTTACCGACAGTGGTTTCTGAAAGTATTCCTGGGCCCATTTAGTAATGTCATTGACACAATCATGCCGATGAGTGATGCAGTGTCGTCTGAGAGCCCGAAGACCATGGGCATCCAATAAAGGTCTCCGGCATTGTCCCTTACGCACAGAGATTTCTCCAGTTTCTCTGAATCTTTTGATGATGTTATGCACTGTAGATGATGAGATTTGCAAAGCCTTTGCAATTTGACGTTGAGGAACATTGTTTTTAAAGTTTTCCACAATTTTTTACGCAGTCTTTCACAGATTGGAGAGCCTCTGCCCATCTTTACTTCTGAGAGACTCTGCTTCTCTAAGACAAAGCTTTTATAGCTAATCATGTTACAGACCTGATATCAATTAACTTATTTAATCACTAGATGTTCTCCCAGCTGAGTCTTTTCAAAACTGCTTGCTTTTTTAGCCATTTGTTGCCCCCGTGCCAACTTTTTTGAGACCTGTAGCAGGCATTAAATTTTAAATGAGCTAATTAAGT
Organism: Carassius carassius; assembly: GCF_963082965.1. NCBI lineage: Eukaryota > Metazoa > Chordata > Actinopteri > Cypriniformes > Cyprinidae > Carassius > Carassius carassius. The sequence continues at coordinate 4,382,691 of NC_081772.1, forward strand.
GGATAAAAGTGTAAAATTTCTCAGTTTAAACATTTGCTACGTTATCTATGTTCTATTGTGAATAAAATATTGGCTCATGTGATTTGAAATTCCTTTAGTTTTCATTTTATTAAAATTTAAAAAACGTCCCAACTTTTCCGGAATTCGGGTTGTATCTGTGTACTTTAACATGGCACAGTTTTCATTCAGCTGAGACTCTTTTGTAAATACAGCTGAATTTTTTTTTTTGTAAATACTTTTATAGTTGTTTTATTTTTATAGTTGTTTAATTTATGCATTTATTTAATGTTTATGTAGTAGTAGTAATCATTATTATTATTATTATTGTTTATTATTATTATTGTATCTTGATTTTTTTATTTTACAGTGAAATTGTTTTAATTTAGTAATAATAATAATAATAACAATAATTTATCATCTAAGAAATTAAGAATCAACTAAGTTAAATATTAGTATTTTAATTTGACAATTGTACTGCAAAATAACAAAAGTAATAATAATAATAGTAATGATGATGATGATGATTTTAAAATAAATAATTTCACCAGTCACTGTTTTGATTTTCTGCCCAAATTGTGCAACCCCCGCCCCCCCTCTTTTTAATAGCACTTACGATTTTTATCAGAAAAATCACAATTAAATCCCCCAGATTGTACAGCCCTATTTTGAAGCCAAACTCACTAAATTTGTGTCAGATAATGAGTTTTTTAAAATCATTTTTACAGGTGCTGCTTCACACAAGAAGTGTAAATACACTGGATGAAAGACTCTCTGATTATTTTCTTCGAGTAATGACTCACATTTCCAAACGATCTGTCTCAGTTTGTTCGTGTCTCTGCAGCAGGCAGATTACGTAGGGAAGCGTATCTCTCCGTCAAGAGAGCGACTTCATTACGCAGTGATGGCTCGGAGTCTAAGAGATGCATTGCTAATCACACTAAAAGGTGATTATATCCATCAGGAACAGTGTGGGATAAGATCAGGACAAGGCAGGCTAACAGAAACACACCGTACCTTCATAGCAAGATCAAACCGGTGTGTGAAGCCACGTGTGCTGTGACACTCCAGTCTGAGATCTACACCCTTCAGGGACATAATTATTGATCGTGGAGAGAGCTTAGGCTCAGAGCGGCGCTTTTCCTTTTCCAGCCAAACACGTTAGGGTTCATTATTGATTGAATCGGAGGGAGGAGCAGTATAGAGGCGAGCTCTTGAAATCTGTATCAAATAATGCTGAATATGCAGCAACAGATCAGATGTGTGCTTGTGCAGTTATTCAGTTGTATTATGCTGAGGATTGGTAAATGAGAGTTTTCAATGTTGACAGTATGGTCCAGGAGCAGTTTTTGTAGCTTATCATGTTTAAAGTGTATTCTGTTATTTATTAGCATTACAAAAAATACCTCATGAAATCAATATTTACATACAGTATATGCAATGAATTCAACTTCTGTTGAGATGTATTTCCTCTTGAAACCAGATATTTAAAGTTGGCCTTTTATATGCTAGAACAGGACTTGTATTTTATGTATAAGCAGGATTTTAATGAAAAAAAAGTAAAAATAATAAAAAAAAAACAATTATTGAGTGTAAAAATGTCTAATTTATGAAAGAATCATTCTTTTCAGCCAGTTTTTTATGATTTGGTCAGAGCAATTCCTAATTAATTGGTCAAAATTGTCTAATTATTTATTATTATTATTATTTTTAGTAGTAGCACTAAAAATTAAAAGGTTGACAATATAAACATTTAGAGATTTTGAGTCTAAAAATTCCTAATTCTTCCACAAATCATTCTTTTGAGCCAGTTTTTATCAGTGAATAAGTTAAACTGACTCACTACCTAAACAATTCATTTGTGAATCAGTTTAACTGATTCAGTGATTTCGTTACAGTTATTCCTAATAAATTGGTTTAATAATAATAATTTATTTTTCTCAAATACTTGATTTTTCTATTTTGCAGTGAAATCATGTAATTCTTTAATATTTTATTATTTTTATGTAGTTGCACTAAAAATAATACAAGGTTGATTCAGACCACATAAAAATATTACATTTGAAAGAAAAAAATGTAGTGTAAAAGTGTTTAATACATGAACAAATCGTTCTTTTGAGCCAGTTTTATTAGTGACTACCTAGTTCACTACCTGAACGATTCATTGGTCAATCAAACTGATCTGATGGCAGCAAGTAACAGGTCACTGATTCAATGATTCGTTCCAAGTGAGTCAAGTTTTATTTTGCATGGCAAGTTCCAAAGAAACAATGAACGGTCGTCCTACATCAGTGCTTTGATACTCAAGTACACTTCAAAGTAAGTACAGTATTTGAGAAAATATTTCAGTCTTTTTATTATTTTATTTAAGAGTTTAATTGGATGGAATAATGATATTATTGATTAATAATTTGGCATCAGTTCCATCAGCTGAAAATTTAAGTTAGTTTAGACATTCACGTTGACTTGAACAAAAAGATGGTGAGCAGTAAGTCTTGTAAGAACTGTAAGAAAGCTGTTTGCCGCTAGTCTGTAGTGATATGACCGCGAGGGACGTTTATGAGTCTGATGCCATCAAACACAGCTGTTTATTATGGAGGGCCAACGCCACAGGACTGACAGTAAAACCACCCAGCGCTATATTATCATGCTTTAGATACATTAGTGTCAGTGAGTTCTCTGCTGTGTGAATGTTTTACATCGCCACAGACTTTTAAGTGTGACTATACATGCCTGCAAGATTTATTTTATGATTTAGCTATAATTCAGTAATCCTCTTTTAATAAATCAGTGTCAATAGACATTTAATCTTTCTTGTTTAGGCCAAGTGCATTTTTTGTTTAGTTTGTTTTTTGTTAAAATACTTTCTCCTAGTTATATCATATTGTATTATATTATATAAATGCAACCCTTTACATTACGAGTAAATCACTCGCATATGCGACAAAATTTTACTCTGTCTTTTGTTAGCCATTGGCTAATAAATTCTTAGATTTTACTCGCCAGTGTGTGTGTTCAAGGCTATTATAAGATTAGCACATTTTCACTCGCTGAACACTGACTGAGTGCTTCAGAGTTCTCTCTCCTTCAAGCAAACTGTACTTTTCACTTCATCTCAAAGGACTCACAGTGCACCTGTATTTGCCGAATTGTAAACTCTGTGTGAAGGTGCACGACTCACTGTCGCTTTGCTGACAGCGCTGTTTCTCACACATGCAAAGAGAGAGAGCGAGAGTCTTACCACGCTGAATCGACGCGCTACATGTAAACTATATTCTTTGTTGTATTTTCCTGTCAGAATAATGGAGTTCATTTAGAATTATTCAGCTTTTTAGAACATGCAGAAGATAAGGCAGTTTCTCCGGTAGTGGGCGGAGCTAATGCGCAAATGGCAATTTCATTGGCTGGCGCTGATCTATTACTGTCCCTGTTTTGATTTCAGCAAATCAGTTCGACCAAACAAAGACAACGTGATTAATATTCATGAGCCCAGCAGCTCATCAATTCATAGTGCATTTTATATTGTTAGTATGATAGTAGAATTAGTAGTAGTATTATCTTTTAATAATAATTAATATGATCTATTACAATTTTTTTTTTTACAGAAACCCTGATTGACAAACAATATCTTAAGTATCACCACCAGTCATAAGTTCAGTTAAAATGACAAATATGCATTCATACATGGTTACCAAGTTTTAGTTCTAATCACTAAAGTTCTATCATTAAATAGTGCTTAATATCATAATATAGTGCTTGACTGACTGATTAAGACGCTAAGATTTAAGAAGCTGTGCCATTTTACAAAGATAAGCTGATTGGAATCATATATATGTGTGTGTGTGTGTGTGTGTGTCTGTGTGTGTGTGTGTGTGTGTGTGTGTGTGTGTGTGTGTGTGTAAAATAGTATATCAATCTGGTGAGTAAACTGAAAAATGTACTAGCCAATGGTGATTATATTGCCAAGGTGTGCGAAGAGGGTTGAAATGATATAACTTTATAGGCTAAGTATTTTTTTTTGTTTTATTATATAATAAATGTAATTCATTAAAATTCTATTTATATATTTTTTAATATTTATATTATTATTATAATCATAATTATATAAATTATAATTTTACGCAATCAATATTGTGATTTATTTATTATTATTGTATTTTATGTATTGTGTTATATAATTGTATATTTTGTTTATTTACAGTGTATTTCTTTTGTTACTTTTTTGTAGTTTTATTATATTTATTATTATTTATATTTATACATTATATTATATTATATTATATTATATTATATTATATTATATTATATTATATTATATTATATTATATTATATTATATTATATTATATTATATTATATTATATTATATTAATATAACTTAAAGGCGCAATATGTAATTTTTCTGCTTTAAAAATAGCAGATATCACTATATCTATGTTATATACATTTTTTTGTTGTGTACTTACATTATCCCGACAGTTTCCACGAACTTTCAAATCCGGAGAAAATTATAGTTTAATGGGCTAGTTGCACATCTCCGCCATCTTGGATTTCCGGTCTTGCGAGTGTGTGCATAGATATTTCCGGTTGTGCTAAACGTCAGTGCAGAGAACCGGAGAAGTCAAAATATTACCTTCTATATGTTTACAGGATTTATAATATCACTTCAAATGCAAATAAGATATACACAGCTACATAATGTATTTTTATCTTACCAAATATGTGAATGTACAAATTACTTATTTCTCGAAAATGTTTGCATTATTGTTTTTTTTTTAAGAAATATTTACCTCGTGAGACGTGGGCTGCGATTTATCTTCAGAAGTATCCATTTCTCAATTGTACACATATATCAGTCTGTTTCATCGTTATTTTAACAACATATTTTATTATTTTACACAGTAAAAAATACGTGACTAATTTTAATATCTGTTTAATCGGATAATGCAAAAGAATAACAATATACATGGCTGCTCATAGACAGATAATGATTTATGCTGCAGATCTTTCACAAAACAAATAAACATAGATAAAAACACACATGAATGCAAACAGCGATCTTTTATTTAAGGCAAACCTACCATAATTATATTACGTTTAATTGTACAGTTAGTTATAAATTATGTTATCAAATAAAGTTAATAAAACATGCTTTATCAGAAATCTCTGTACGTCTTGTTTGACAGTCAGAAACATTGATCTTACATAACAGTCAGAACAAAACCAGCTCTTCGAAAATGAAACGTATTGCATATTTGAGTGGTTTGTGTTTGAAAGAAGAAATCCCTGTGGACCTGACCTGACGCTGATCCGCATAATCAACAGAAGAATAAAGCAATCTCCGCGTTGTATCTTGATGAATTTCCACACAGAGGTACGCAAAATGTAGGGAGGATGTCTCCCCATGTTTTTGATATACCACTATCGGCTGTTAAATTTGAATATCATTAATTTTATACATCTAGCCAAGTTTCGTATGTAAGTTTCCCTTACAGTCAATGCGAGCATCCAGTGTGTCGCCGGCCTCAGTTAAAATGAGTGAGGAATGTGGGGAGCGACGGAGCGCGTGTTCCAATGAACAACAACTCCCATGAGCCTACGCTCTTTCCCGTCATCAAAGTACGTCTCATGTTATTATTTTGATTGAGTGACCCCTGGTGGCCAAAAATTCCATACTGCACGTTTAAGTTGAGTGTTTTTGGCTAAAATATTTTCTCCTAGTTTTATATTATATACAGTAAATGTTATGAATTAAAATAAAATTTATATTGTGTATTTATACAAATGATTATATTTATAAATCATTTATAAAAAATATTATATTATAATAATAATCAATCAATGTTGTGATTTTATTTATTTTTTTATTTTAGTTTTGATTTATTTATTTATTACTTTTTAACACTTTCTAAATAAATTAGTTTGTTTCATAAATAAGCAGTACAAGTGTGTTGTTTGGCAAGACTTAAATATAAATCTGCCAAATTGCTTTTATAAAACTGTTACTCTATAATAAAAGTATTGCTGAAACTTTTGAGTATACTTGTCTACTTGAGTTAACACATCTAAACTAGAGTTAACTAACGATGAGCTGACAATAAGCAATATTTTTATATTGCTGATAATTTTATTTGCAACTCCTTTTTATTAATCTTTGCTTATCTTTGTGGACTGCACAGGCATCGGTAGATTTCCTGTCAGCTCAAGGATCTACAGAAACTAGTAACTCCCATGATCACTCATTTGTGGCCATAACACCTCTTAAATGCAAACATCATCCATATGGCGCTTGGGTAATTGAATCCCGTCCAGTTAGTACACAATGTGAGTAGAGCCGTGGCCCGCTGTTGTTTCGACGGTTGCCATTCCATCAAACTGTAATCAGCCGCCTGGGGAAAACAAGACTGAGGTTGCCGTTCATCCGCATATTTCCTTTTTCATCCAAGGTCTAAATGAAGTGAGACTGATACATGCTGTTGTCTTTGAATCAATTCATGACACTCGGTGAAGGAGCGAGGCTAAGGCCTTCCCAGGGCTCTGCTTAGTCCAGGTCCAATTTCCCCCGAAAGATTGAGTCTTCTTGATGTAGGTCTGTGGGGTGAACTCGCTCCGGGCGATTCTTCAAGCTGCCTCTCTTCTCATCTTTTAATTTCATCAGCCTTCTAATTTTTTTATGAACTTATCTTGGATCTTTTTTTAACCTTTCATGGCGTGATAGATGAGTATTTTCCCTGCCTGCCTACCGGCCCAAACAGGAACAACGATTTCAAACAGTTGAGTCAATGCACCAGTCGGGTCAGTCGCTTCGTAGATCACACGGCCTGGCATTTATGCAATGACTATGCATGTGAATGAGGGAAGATGAGATTTGGAGGCTTTTGTGCTGTCTGACGTGTGATTGAGCAGAGCAAATATCTAGCAGATGTCTTCATTGATATTTCCCTCAATAAGTGTTGAGTTCTGCTGGAATAATCCAGCTGCAGTAGGTTTGAATGTATTACATTCGGAAATCGGAAAGTCGGAAGTCGGAAATCAATACGCTTCAAATCTTTCGTCAGTACACCAGAGGAGAGAGGGAGGTTAACCATTCAGAGCTGCCTGAGATGTTCTCCTTGAGGTTTTTCTTGTACACAGGAGGATTCGGAGGAAGCGTTGTAGCAGGACCGCAGACGTTGAGGGGGACGTGTCTCCTCTTCAGTATTCTCATTATTGGTCCATCAGTATGGTTTTTGTAATGGATTATTCTTAACCATATTACCATGGGTCCATCCTACAATATTTGGTTACATCATTGCATTATACACAGTTTTCTCAGATTCGTTGGCACCATGGTCAGTGAAGTATCAGATCCTAATACTGTAGGATGCTTTTTGAATGCAGTGCTGGTTTTATTATGTTCTTACTATTATTTTATTGTTAACTGTTTTTATTAAATTGTGTTTGTTTGATTTGTGTATTTATTATTTTTTTATTTACGAACCAAGTATTGGTATATTAATAAACCAGTACTGTTGTGGAATAATAATAATAACAGCAATAATAATATCAATATCAAAAATAATAATAATTATATATATATACCTCGGTTTTAAAGTCACGGTTCGGTTCATTTTCGGTACAGTAAGGGAAAGGAATGCAAACATTAAACTGCAGGTTGTTTATTACTATTTTTTTTAATACTTTTTAATAAAATATATATATATATATATATATATATATATAAAAAAAAAAGAATAAGAAATAAAAAATTGCTGCAAAGTTCTCCACTAAATAAAATACTCTCAGTCTCGAACCCATATCATATAATAAAATATAATGAAAAATAAAAATAAATAACTATGATTACAGTGCAGCATTACCAATCCCAGCTTGTAAGCCTGCTTCACCAGAACCGTGCCGTGCCTGCTGCTGTAGGTGACAGGGAGATCGCCGACAGACCAGGCTCTTGTCTTCATGACAACAATATCTATACTTCATGTTGAGCATAAATATAAAGCCAACTGATAAAGGACACAGTCAACAGTATTGACGGCAAAATAGACTATGTTTGACAGGTGATCGATAATTATTAATTTTTTTTTTTTAAATTACATTTATATCTGAATTTAAGTCAACCTATAGACTTTCAAACATCAAAGTGTCATCAATATGTATTTGTGTAAAAAGGATATATATACATATTTTCCTATTCTATTTTGCCTGGAAAAGCTTCCAACACGCTTGCGTGTCGCGTGAAAAAAGGGGCGTCGGTTCTATTTCTAGCATGTACGCGTTTTCCGCGCGGCTCGAGCCTAAGGCCGGCGACACACTGGATGCGTGGCGCAAGCGTCTCAGCTGCGTGGCGTGTCCGTTTTTAATTCGGCTCCCATGTCAACAGGTTAGAGCTTACAGACTGCCTGCGTGAGCCGCGCGGAAAACGCGTGCATGCTAGAAATAGAACCGACTACTATTTTTACCGCGACACGCGCGCGTGTTGGAAGCGTTTCCAGGCAAAATATAACAGGAAAATGTGTTTTTATGTCATTTTGTACACAAATACATATGAATTCTTGATATTTTGATATTTGAAAGTCTATAGGTTGACAAATTCAGATATAAATGTAATTTAAAAAATAAATAAATAATTATCGATTTTAAAATATTGCACCTGTCAAACATAATCTATTTAGCCGTCAATACTTTTGACGGTGTCCTTTATCAGTAGGCGTAGGTGTAGGTGTGTAAAAAAAAGTTGATATTGTTGTCATGAAGACAAGAGCCTGGTCTGTCAACTGTCTCCCTCTACAGCAGCAGCGCGCCAGCGCCGCGCCAGGCACGCTTCTGGTGTGTAAAGACACAGAATCGCCACGCTTCTGGGACGCTTTAGACACGCGACGCTCACGCCACGCAGCCAGTGTGTCACCGGCCTTAGAATCAGCTGCAGGGTGAGATTTGTGCTGAACGCGGAGACTTCCGCCACTTAATATGTTCGTTTGGAAACACAAAAATGTACTTATATTCCGCGCACAAAATATTGCATTCTGTCATTCGGTACACACGTGCACCGTACCAAAAGCCCTGTACCGAAACGGTCCGGTACGAATACATGTACCGTTACACCCCTAATATATATATATATATATACCGTTACACCCCTAATATATATATATATATTAGGGGTGTAACGGTACATGTATTCGTACCGGACCGTTTCGGTACAGGGCTTTCGGTACGGTGCACGTTCCAAACGAACATATTATATATATAATTATAATTCTTATTTTTTTAATTTATTTTTTTTACTTACTTTACTTTGATAAACCAGTATTTTTGTCAATAATTTGATCAATATGAAATTATGGAGTAACAGTTTCATAAAAATATAATAATAATATTTCTGTATATAATAATAATATTAATAATATTAATAATAATATATTTGTGTGTTTGTTTGTTTGTTTATAGTTTATTTATTTTCCTTATATACATAATTGCCTACCACTTATTGGTATATTAATAAACCAGTAGTTTTATTATGGAGTAGGGGTGACTCCGAATAGTCAGTCAAATATTCGCGGGGTGTTATGATTATGCCATTCTGACTATATGGGGGAGCTCAAGTGTCTGATTTCACATAGAACTTGCGGTTTTCTCCCAATAAGTTAATATGCAGCCTATTATGATAATGCCGTGAATAAGAATCTGAAAATTGAAGCTTCAAATTAATATTTTAAAGTGCATGAAAAAATCCAACCACCCCTATAGATTTTTGTTTCACTTTCCATAATCCGTGACCGACGGAGGAGCATCTTGGCGGCAGGGATTTAAAACTTTACCAAGACTCAAACTGACACAGGCAGAGACTGGATTTTTTCGAACAGGTAGGGTACAAGTGATTGTACAAAAACAATTTTATTATAAAAAAAATTATATAAAAATACAAAATATTATTTTACAAATATTGATTTATTTAAAAAATATTTATTTAAATAATATTTAATACTAATATATAGTTATTTATTTATTCATTCATATTTATACATTATCTTATTTATTTTTATTATAGAAATAATCTTGTTAAAATACATTCGTGTATAAAAATACACAATAAATGTATTGTTAGATATTGGTAACACTTTCTAGTAATCATGTATAAACTAGTTCATACTGAAGTTACCAAAACCTAACAATGAGCAACAATTTTACATAACTTATTAATCTTCTACATATTCATTTTAACATTATGTTTTGTATACATTACCATAACACTTTATGTTATATTTATACTTTAGCAGAAACCAAGATGAATCAATTCAGTCAATATTCTGTCAATATTAGTTTATTATGTCCAGGATTGTTCAAGTCACATGACTGATTCAAAGACTCACTCAAGTCGCTCACTTGAGTCAGTGAATCAGTGAACAAATCTAAATGAATCCTACGATTCGATTCACTGGAATGAATCAAGATATTATTATTGCTCCTCTGGGGTTTATAGTAGTTTGGAAAATGAGTTAATGCAGACAGTGATTTGTAGATTATAGGGTTATGGTTAGGGCTTATTAGGGCTAGGAGTTGATTTCAAAAAGAATTGACTCTTTAATTCATTCAATGCTTCTGAATCAAAGAATCAATTCTTTTTGGAATCAAATTCCAAATGATTCCTATTGCATTAATGCATTACTGCATTCTAAAGTGTGTTAGAATGACTGAAATGATTGACCAGTCAGCATCCAAGACCAGAACTATCCACTTTACATTGTATCTATGCATATCCACTTTATAAAATGTGTTTTTCTGTTTTGTAAGTGTCTGAATAAGCATTAGAAGTGGGAAGATCTTCAAATCAAGTTCTCCTGTCGTCTCTAATTAGGACAAGAGTACATGTGATTTTTCGCTGTGTTAACCTTCTCTGTCCTCCTCCTCCGTCTCGGCTAAAACTTTGACCCCCTCCTCCAGTTTTACCGCTCGTCTGCCTGTGTGTTTCTCGATCTGATCCTCGTGCTTCTGATGCCGATTTCACCCACTCAACACATAAAGAGCGCTTGCAGATCATGCTGTGTGCGAATCATACAATGACTTTCAGCGGGCACAATCTATTCAGGTTTGTCTCGGGCAACCCAGACGGTCTCTGGCTGCTTACCTGAACATCGTTAAGACTTTTTAAATAAAACTACAGTTTGTGTGATAAGTAACTCTATAATTATGTCAAGTAAAAGTAGTATTTTTTTTTAGTTGATGTAGCTTCAGATACTGGTTCCAGTGAAACAGTTGTTGGGCTTCATGCTGTTGCTACAGTTTCCTCTACAGTTGAACATGACTTCTGTGTGTGTGTGTGTGTGTGTGTGTGTGTGTGTGTGTGTGTGTGTGTGTGTGTGAGTCTCTGTTTGACCAGGTGAAAATATGCACTTTAATGAAGTTCCTTAACTTTTTTGCTTTTATATAAAATACATTCTGTTTTTCTTTTATATATATATATATATATATATATATATATATATATATATATATATATATATATATATATATATATATATATATATATATATATATATATACATACATACACACACACACACACACACACACACACCTTTGAAGAATTATTTTATGCTAACATTTGTGCGTTAGGGCTGCATTTATTTGATCAAATATACAGAATTAAAAAAAAAAAATATCCTTACACTTTTAAATAACAGCTTTTTATTTGAATGTATTTTAAAAAGGAATTTATTCCTGTGATGCAGAAGCTGAATTTTCATTATTTCTAATGTGCTGATTTGCTGCTCAAGAAACATTTTGAATCATAATCAATTTTGAAAACAGCTGTTCTGTAAAAAGAATAAAAAATAAAAAAAATTGTTTTTGATGATGAATAGTACGTTAAGAATAACAGCATTTATTTGAAATAAATCTTTGTAACATTGCAAATTACTGATCAAATATATGAATGCTTGTTAATTTAAAAATTATTATTATTATGGTAAAACTTTACAATAAGGTCAAATAAGATGCCATTAGTTGTTGCATTACCTAACATCAATGAGAAATACATTTGTTACAGTATTTATTCATCTTTGTTAACGTTCATTAATATTGAAATTGACATGAACTAAGATTAATACATGCTTTTAAATTAAATTAAATTAAATTAAATTAAATTAAATTAAATTAAATTAAATTAAATTAAATTTAAATTTATGCATTTAGCAGACGCTTTCATCCTTTTATTCAGGCTATCAATTTTTACCTATCATGTGTTCCCGGGGAATCAAACCCCCAACCTTGCGCTTGATAACGCAGTGCTCTACCAATTGAGCTACAGGAACCCTTTTAAACACTTTTAAACTGCTTTATTTTTATCAGTCCATGTTAAATAATGTTAAATAATGTGACTTCATTGTAAAGTGCTACCAGTGTTATTATTACTAACTATGCAGTTTATAATAATAGTAGATGTTTCATTCAGTTTTCTTTTTTCATTTAGTGTTTTTCTTTGTCTGTTGCAAGGACTTGGACCGCTCAATCACATGGCACTTATGACCTCATAACCCCTAATTTGTACCCTGAAACCACATTCACTCTCTGGCCTAGATTTCCATCCTGTTCTAGCAAGCCAAACAAAGCCAGAATCGATCCGTGGTCTTTCAGACTTACCTGGAGTACCCACTTTACAGACACATAATGTCCAGGTGCACACGGCAGACAGACAGCCGAGTAAGAAAAGATAAATCTTCAATTCAAAAATGCAACAAAGCAGTTTCAGACTCATTTGAAAAGACCTAATGACTGCGAAATGGTGAAAGAACGAGACGGCGGGAGCCCGAGACGGGAGTGAAAGACTGAAAACCACATGATAATAAAGATGTAGAGAGAGACTGAGAGCAGGGATGGGATCACATTGCAGATGTTATAATGCAGAGTTCTAGCTCAAAACTTTTAAAATGTGGTGTCTTTTCTAACTAAAGTCCATAGAGGACACCACATTATTATCAGCGCATACAGATTGGCTGGTCATTTCATCTCAAAAAGTGATTGACTCATCGTTTTAGCTCTGAGCTATTTATCAGTTTGCTTTAATGAGCCGTTATATTTATTCGGTAATGAAATCAGTGATTTATTGGTCGGTTTGTGGGATACTGAATGCAGGACAGTATCCCTCTGTCTGTCAGAGAGCATCTGCTTGATCATTCGTCATGTTTAATATGATTTTAATGCACAAGCTGTATTTATTTTTCCCTCTCATCCAATACAGTTTATTTGATAAGCAAACACACAGATCTAAATACTGTCAAGCGAATGTCATGATTCCTATTGCGAACATGCATATTGATTTATTAAGTCTGAATGCACAGCCCACACTGACGGTAACACGTAAGCCATAAATCTGTCATTATAATCCTCTATGCTGTGACTCACATGGAGTTATTGTTTCATAGAGTGGCTTTATGTGCCAGGGCTCAATTATACGCTAATGATCATTTTATCTTAGATGATCTGTGTTTCTGTTTTGTAAGACATTCTATAATTTATGCTTTTTGAAAAAGTTGAATCCTGTTTACCATTTTGCAAATGGTGATGTAATGTGTTTGCATTAACCGGCGATTTAATTGGTGCCGAAAAAAGCTTTTGCATATATCGGTTATGGAAAAACATGAAGGTACTTATGGGTTACGACTGCACTGTACAGGAATGGTTATCATATTTCTCACTTTATGAATATTGATTGGTTTATTTTTGAATGTCAGTTTCTGTATTGATGCATACCCTTTTGGCTACAAAAAAGATATTGGACATTTCCACCATTATTGCCAGGATGCAGCTCATTGAACACATGTGCGTGGCATGTTGTCATGCCTTATGGGGTTAATTTGTCACCATAAAACATGCCATTAAAAGTCTGTTATAGATGTTAAATTGGTCAAAAGTGATGGAAAGTATTTAGTGTTACAAAAGGTTTGTGTTTAAAATAAATGCTGTTCTATTCATCAAATGGTCCCAAAAACGTTTCACAGTTTACATAAAAAAAATGACCCTGTGATCCTTTTATGCAAAAAATCATTAGGATATTAAGTAAAGATCATGTTCCATGAAGATATTTTGTAAATGTCCTACCGTAAATATATCAAAACTTAATTTTTGATTAGTAGTATGCATTGCTAAGAATTCATTTGGACAACTTCAAAGATGATTGAATAAAACTTAATATTTTGAAGTAGAAAAACTGAAATAATAAATTGTTAAAGTATATATTATCTTATATAAAAACTAAGAAATTATGGTTTGCTTGAAGAAATGGAGCATATTTTCCATTGCTTTTTTTTACACTGACATTTTAATGACCCTTAAGTCACAATAAACTTTGTGTTTAATTGTTGAAACTAATATATATTTTAAAAAGTCAAAATATGTGAAATATAACTTTTTATTTTCTTTTACCCATTTTGGTGAAAAGTGTGACCAAAAATGTTTATATATATATATATATATATATATATATATATATATATATATATATATATATATATATATATATAATTTATTCAGCAAAGAAGCATTAAATTGATAAAGTCACAGCAAAAATATTTATTTTGTACAAAAGATATATGCCGTTCTTTGAGCTTTTTATATTAAAAAATAAAGTTGCACAAAGCAGCACAACTTTTCAGCGTTAGTAATAAGAAATCTTTCTGAATCAATGATTTCTGAAGGATCATGTGACACTAAAGACTGGAGTAATGATGCTTAAAATTCAACTTTGATCAGAAGAATAAATTACATTTTACAATATATATTCAAATACATAACTGTTATTTTAAATTGTGATAATAATTCACAACAACAGTTTTTACTGTAAAAACAGTTTCTGATTAATCAGATTTTTTATTTATATTTTTTTTACCCTATTTCAGTAGAATCTGCTTTCAGTTGAGTTGGTAGTGTATTTTAACAGAAACCCTGAAAGGTAAATATATATATATATCTTTTAATGTTTGTGTGTGATGTCACAGAAAGCCACAAAAAGCGCACTCCATTACTAAAACACTTTCTCTCTCCACACACACACACGCACACACTCGGGTGGCGGCTGTGAGGTGAAAGAGGCTGTACTCTCAGCAGCACTTCACATGTGATAATGCAGTGTTGTTCTCAGCAGTACAGTGAGCTGTTGTTTTAGAAGTCTGGAGCACTCTCAACTCTCAGCTCCTGTTCTTTTCTCTGTCTCTCGTTCCTGCTGATCTTGTATATGATAAGTTCATTTTCTACTTTAATAAGCTGGATGATGGTCTGTTGAGTTTTCCAGACAGGCCCGCTGGCACAGACAGCCCCAAAAGAGCTTCAGGTAAATGAGAATCTTGTGCTAGTGGTACTATAGGGATGCATCTCACCAATCCCTGTATGGGTCATGTTACATGCCAAAATATAAGAAAACATTTTTTAAGTTTTATTTATTTTATTATTATTATTTTTTTAGATAGCATTATAATATAGCCTTCAAAGGTTTGGAGCTGGTAAGATTTATTTATTTATTAATTTGAAAATATTTCATAATTTTTGATTATTATTTTTAAGTCTCTTGTTCACTAAGGTTGCATTTATTTGATCAAAAATACAGTAAAAACAACAACAATATTATTAAATATTATTAAAACTGTTTTATATTTGAATATATTTTGAAATCTAATTTATTCTTGTGAAGTAAAGCTGAATTTTCAGCATCATTACTTCCAGACTTCGTTGACACATGATCCTTCAGCAATCATTCTAATATGCTGATTTTGAAACATTTCTTATTATTATTGAAGTTGAAAGTTTTTTTATAATAATTCAGTAAAAATATCTTATTCAAAATAATTTACTGTCATTAAAATCTCATTTAGAAAAACAAAAGTAGTGGAAAACTAGGCTTAATTTTTTCAATCAAAATATAATTTCTTTTTTTTTTTTCTCTCTCTTTTTTTTTTTTTTTCTGTACTTGGAATGAAATATGACCCATATATATGTTTGACAGGATTTGTGAAATTCATCCAAATACCATATATAGAAAAAGGACAAAATGAATCAAAGACAGAATGAGCGTGGGTTGTTTTAAGCAATAAAGCAAACATCAATACGATCCACTCAAACATAGAGTGCTGAAGCTGCAGAGTCAGGAGGAATGATATTGAACACTGTGTTTGTGAAGTAAATGTCACAGGACCCTTCACATCTGTCAAATGCTGCATGTGTTCTGCATCTGTTATTCTACATACTTTTCCTTGAAATTACTCTCAACCTTTAAATTAAGCATGCTGAAGGTGTTCATATGTTAATGTGCTTTTTTCGTCATGTAATGTGCTGTTTAAGAAACGTTTATTATAACTGTAAATATTGAACACAATTGTGCTGCTCATTATTTCTGCGAAAACCTTTATGCATTTTTTCTTTTACTTTTCTTTGAATAGAATTTTCAAAATAAAGCATTTATTTAAAAAATTGTTTGTAACATTAAAAATGTCACTTTTGATAAATTTGTGCACCCTCCAATTTAATAAAACACAATTTACCGACCCCAAATTTTGAATATTATATAACATTATATTATGTTGTATTATATTATTATCAAGATAAATTAATCACTTTATGTTGAATGTTGCAAGTCTCAAATATAGACCGTCACATAAATTTACATGGATTTAATGTTGTAAAATAACCTCTTCCACTTTTTGCCGAAAGTACAACAGAATTTGTTTCAAAACCTTTAAATGCTTTCGTATGGTCAGGAAAGGGAAGCTAAGTGTCTCCATAGCAATGATTTCAGAAACTGCGCGACAAACGATTCAATTAGTTCTTGCTGGCTGTATCACGCCTCATATTTTGTCATTAGGGCTATTCAGTTTCAGCCCAGGGCAGTTCTGTCTAATAAAGTCAAAGCTTTGGCATTTGCTGGTGAGCTTACAGCTACTCTAGCTACACACAAACACTCACAGACACACACACACACACACATACTGAGATGTAGGACACGGGCCACTGAGCTACATCATTGCTTCATTTGGATCAAACTCTAGCATGCTAGAGTCATTTATCTACATAGTCTCTCTCTCTCTCTCTCTCTGTGTGTGTGTGTGTGTGTGTGTGTGTGTGTGTGTGTGTGTGTGTGTGTGTGTGTAACCTTGAGGCACTGTAAGCTCCAGTACTAGTGAAGAGTCAAATGGGAGGGAACGTATTCCCATGTAACCCCCACACAGAAACAACATAAATCCAGCAGTCACACACATACAAATGAGCAGCATGTTTGTTTTGGTAATGAGAGCATAATGTATTCTTACTGTATGTTGCTTTCAGCATTTATCAAAATGTGCTGTGTTTGCATGTTTGTGGGTATCCATATAGAAAGAAAGACAGATATACATCGTACACACTTGTATATCTGTGCCACATGCACTGTAGGATTATATGCTTTCTGTAGAATCATTTGATTGATTATTATTTACAGTGCATTTTGTATGCATGTATTAAGTTGGCTTGAGAAAGTTTTTTTACAGTGTGTCTCCTAGAGTTCTGGGTCAGACCTTAAGACTAGTCTGACTTGGGTTACTATATCTTTTCTAACTGATCACAGTTTTTGTTAAACATGATAAAAACTTCTAAACTTTCAGTTAGGGGTGTCAAAACTTTTGTATAGAGTTTACGCTGTCTATCACTAGCAAAGCTTAATGACTATTCTAGGACAACATGCTAAATCCTGCTAGCAACATACTAAAACATATTTGTACATGTTAACAACATGCTAACACCTGGTAATTATGCTAAAACATGCTAGCAACATGTTAATATTGTTAGAAAACATGTTAGTAACATGTTAACCGCATGCTAGCAACTTGCTAATAATGGTAAAACAATGCTAGCAAAATAGGATAATCACATTAGAAACATGCTAGTAACATGTTAATCATGTTAGAAACATGTTGACATGCTAATCATGCTAACAACATGTTATTCCTGCTAAAACATCCAAGCAACATGCTTATCATTTTAAAAACAAGCAAAATGTTAGCAATGTTGCTAAATCATGCTAGCATCATCTATCTAATCTAATATATCTAAACTTCCAGCTTTTACAACTGCTTCAATTCTACTATTCCACCTTTGATGACTTTTGTCTCTGAGCTTTTTGTGATTTGTGAAGGGTACATGTAATGATGCCTTTAAATGCAGTCTGGAGGGAGCTTATAGTGTATCTCTGTTTGTAAGTCTCTTAGTCGATGGGTTTTTCAGATAAAAATTTATTTTTCAAATAAAAACAGTCATGATGTGAGCTTTTCTGTATTCGTCAACATGTGACCGGTGCTTTATGGAGGTGTTTGTTTGAATGGATTTATTTCTCTAAGGTTGAATGACGGGCCTCTGTGCGGCAGGCATGTAGTACACTGAGAGAGAGAGATAGAGAGAGAGAGAGAGAGAGAGAGAGGGTCTCTGTATGGCTGGTTTCCGTGGTCACACCCTCTGGGTCACCGCAGGAACAGGTCACCACAGGGGAAGATGGAGACCTGACACAGAGGAGCATGTAGAGAGAGAGAGAGAGAGAGAGAGAGAGAGAGAGAGAGAGAGAAGAAATTACGCAATTCTGGAGAAGGCAAGAATCCCCAGGATTACATGATTGGCTAGATTTAATTTCCAAATACATTCTATGGGGATGATAATATATGAAATTACAAACAAATGTATATTTTTGAAAAGATACATCACATCTAAAAGTGAAGAATATAATATAAAACAAAGGAATACACTGAAAAAAGGTTGCCAGATCTGCAAAACATAACCCTCCCAAATGCTACTCAAAACAAGCCCAATTGCTTTCCGGGGGAAATCTGTTTCAACACATGGACAAAAACAAATTACAAAATTGCAATTAGTTATCACAACTTGAAATTTGCATTTTTTTAATTATTATTATAACTTACATATCCAGATTAACTAAACTTACCATTTTAAGTCAAGCATGAACACTTCAAGTTAAAACAGCAATTCATTTGATATTGAATTTATACTTGTAACAATTACAGCAGTTTTTTTCAATGTATGCATTTAATAAATTACATTTCTGATACCTCCCTCCCTTTTAAATAATTAATTTATATATACACTTATCATTAGTAGTAGTAGCAGTAGTAGTAGTGTTTTATTCCTTTTTTAAAGCTTTACAAAAGGGTTTTAAATGATATTATTTGTTTTAGTTATTATGCATAGTTGTAAATGCTTTATATAAATATGTGAATGCAAGTTTAATTTCTTTTTGGAGATTGTAAAAGCACTTAATTATGAACTTATTGGTTATTGTTTCTATTTGTGTTTTCCTTTGTGTTGGTGCTGGGTATTATAATCACAAAATAGAAAACATTTAAATGAAAAGAAAGGAGAAGTAGTAGTAAGCAATATAATGAAAAAAAATCTTTATTTTAAAAAGTGTACTTTTATGTATTAAATGGATTGAATGGAAATATATAATGAAGTATGAAAAAACAAGAGAGAGAGAGAGAGAGAGAGAGAGAGAGAGAGAGAGAGAGAGTGAAGAATCAGATGTTGGCTGCTGCAGCAAGGGCACATCTGTGTTAGCGATGTCCGATTCGCAAGCAAATTGTTCTTTTGAACTGGTTCTTTTTACTGATTTGGTTGAACTGATTCACAAAGCAGTTGTAAATGGGGTCAGAAGTGCCAAATGTGAGTAAAGAGGAGAAACTTTATTATGAATTGCAATATTCAGTGTTTTAAAATTGAATTTTAAGAAGTCTGACCCTGACTATAAGCTGAGGGATTTTGTCTAGCACTGAAGGGGTTTATTTCCCTTAGCT
>NC_081772.1:4407500-4512500 GCF_963082965.1 Carassius carassius
ACTGACTCAAATGATTTGCGATCTCGCTCCGAACTCCCAAACTGACTCAAATGATTCGCGATCCCATTCCGAACTCCCAAACTGACTCAAATGATTTGCGATTCCCAAACTGACTCAAATGATTCGCGATCCCGCTTCGAGCTCCCAAACAGACTCAAATGATTCAGGCTCCGAACTCCCGAAACGGACTCAAAGGATTCACGCTCCGAACTCCCGAAATGACTCAAATGATTCATGCTCCGAACTCCCAAACTGACTCAAATGATTCGCGAACTAGCTTTGAACTCCAGAACTGACTGAAATGATTTGCGAACCAGCTCCGAACTCCCGAACTGACTCAAATGATTCGCGGTCCCGCTCCGAACTCCCAAACTGACTGAAATGATTTGCGAACCCGCTTTGAACTCCAGAACTGACTCAAATGATTCGCGAACCCGCTCCGAACTCCCGAACTGACTCAAATGATTCGCAAACCCGCTCCGAATTCCCAAATAGACCCATTCCACATAATAATCTTCATTAAAACTGTATGTTAAGACGTAGGAGCTTTGTTGCATGAATCTGTGAGTAGGCTACAGTTTACAAATCCATGGGAATGGATTGCGAAAGTGTGCGCGCAGATTATGAATTCGTGGGTACAGATTAAAAAACCAAGGGTATGGTTTACAAAATCTGAACGCACGAATTGGAAATTCGTGGGCTAGGATAGGACATTCAAACCAGAAAGACACAACTTACATTTGACTAAAAGGTTTTTGTCTTTATGCTCAACTAAAGTGAAATAATGAGCATATTTCCACTTTGAGAAACTTGACTGTTGCTCTCGCCTTGACTCGCCATGAATAAACGGAAACACGCCCACAGTGCGTCTTCGTGTTTACAGTGGTTGGCATCCACCAATCCTACAATGCGTCACTGCTGCAAACAGGTTAGGCTGCACTTCAGTCAAAATTAATTAATTTTTTTAAAAGTAACGGACAATGCAAAAAATAAAAAGTAATGCGTTACAGTATTAGTTACTGTCAAAAGTAACTGCGTTACAGTAACGCGTTACTAATAACGCATTACTGCCCAACACTGATCTGCTCTATTGAATGATGCATATATTGTGATAAACATGTCATTTTCTTTTCCCCAAGAGCACCAGTTCCTCTGACTCCAGTGAAACAAGTATTGACTTTAGAAGCGCATTTAGTTCGATGCTAATGAAAATGAGACTCTGAGGGATGTAAGTACAATCCGTACGTTGTGTAGCTGGTTGTTGATCAAAGTAAATGCAGAATAAATTTAAATAGTGATATTTACAGACTAAAGGCTGTTCTGGTGTCCTCAAATGACCCAAGAAATGAGCTCTTCCCAGCATTTCCCAGCTTCTTAAATAACAAGCACTTCCCAGATTTTTTTCCGGAATACAAAGTAAAACATTTTCCCCTGAGCGTCAAATGCTGTTTCCAAAGAGGCTTAGAGTAAAATGACTCTCAAGGCTGGTTTAAGGGAAAACACCTTTCTCTCTTAAACTGCTTAAACTGCTTTTTATGTTGAATTGTAGGAGCATGAGTGGAATTATGACAGTAACACGCTAGCAGGATTCCTGGAAGTCAAATCCGTGAGTGAGTGAGGGAAAAAGGCACAGATTCCTCACTCATAGTATTCTGTTCTGCGCTCGCTTTCAGATGATGATTGCATCCAACATTGAAAGATCGTGCTGACCGATCAGATATTTCAACAGCCAATACTAATATTACTATGATCCAGCAAATATTACTTTTGATTGATCTGTTCTTCTGATTCATCTATCAGATTGGAAAGGGAAGGTCAAATCAAGTGCATTGCACCGGGGGACACATTATTATACACTCTATGGTCTGTTGTAGAGTGCTTATTTTAGAAAATGTTAACATGTGTTAAGCCTGTTAATCAGTCAAAGTGGCCAAATATCAGCTGATATTTCACTAGTAAACAGACAGAACTAGATTTCCCCCAACGTGAATCTTCTAAGCCTCTTCTGTTCTCAGGTCTGGAATGAAGTGAGCACGTGAAATGGATAATTGCAGAGAGTGTTTGTGCATGTATCAGCCAACTAGGTGATTAGCCATGAACAATGTATTGTAATGTGCAATCTGTCAACCAAACTGACTTGGCATACTTTCCTGTGCTGGTTGCCTGGATATGGGGCGAGTGGATGATTGTTATTTTCCCTCCACCGCTGATGTAGCACCAGAGGAATTAATTTGGTGAAGTATGCCGTGTCTGGAAACTGGTATTCGTTGGGTCCGCTGGGAGGGGGGTGGGGGGGGTCACAGAGAGTTCAGGAGGAACACTTTATCCTGTGGGACGCCACAGGGCCTCTCCTCATGCATCTTTCTGGGCAACCCGTTCTCCGTGGGTCCCTCGTGACCCCGCTTCTGTTGTCAAGGCTGGCTATGTGATGTCATGATCTGTACACTCTTGTTGCTCGGCTTGCCCTTGTGTTTTTGTGTGTGTATATCACAAAGAAAGTCTTTGGCATATTATAAAAAGCCTGCTGTCCTCGACTGAATTTTCTGAATGAAGGTTTTAGGCCACGTACCTGACAAGCAGCAAATATTGTTCAGCTCAATCTAGAGAGGAAAACATGTATGGATACTTCATTAAAATCGGTGCTAAAGTAAAAAGTAACAGTCATTTGAACTGAGTACCAACTCCGTTCTGTATTCGACTGCTGTGAATAATCCCAGCATATGCCATTCATTATTAAACAAACAACAATACTGATGTGAAAAGATGCAAAAAATTGCAGTGTTTGCTTATTTAAGAATTGTATGGAAGATTTATGGCAGTTGTTTAGACATATTAAATAAATAAACAAACAAATAAAAATATTTGCTAATATGTATATTAAAACGTTTTTTGTATTTGTATTAATTTCTGTTATTTGTATATTTATTATAACTTCGATTACTTAGAAGAAATATAGATATAAAATGTAGGCAATATAAAATATTTATATTGTGTGTGTATATGTAAGTGTATGAAATTTGACACATAGCAATTATTTGATTTAATTTGTTAATATTTAAATAACTTTTATTTATAAATGTCATATCAAAATTATATATATATATATATATATATATATATATATATATATAATTAAATGATTTAAAGAATAATTGTTTTAAAATGTTTATATTAGAAAATGGCATTAAGCTAAATATTCTAATATTCAAGCAAGACCTCTCTCTATAAAATACAGAATATATTAATATAAAATACAGAAAAATATTTTATTTGGTTTGTTTTGTAATATATAAATGTATATTAAATAATATATATATATATATATAATTACTAGCTAATGAAAGAAAAAATATAAGCTATTGAATATGCATATAAATGAAAATGATTTAATGTTTAATTTTATTATTGCATGTTTTTTTTTTTAATATCTTTCAGCCATACCGAGGATGCAACTGTGAGGATGTGGGTGTGGCTTTGCAGGAAAGAAAGCGAGTGAGGGAGTGAGTGAGTGACAGACTGACAGATGTTCAGCATGAGACAGAGCGAGTGTGTGGACGCTGAAGTGAGACTGAATGTCTGCCACAAGTGCTTTTAGCATACTTATTGGCGCCTCGTAAAATAAAATGAATTGATTTGATGGTTTTAGCTTCTGAGATGCATAACGTCGAGCAAATTGCCTCTATTGCATTTGTTTATCCTTTGTCCAGAACGTCTGTCTGCATGTGGCCTTTTTAATATGGAATGAGGTGGACCATTCATAATTTATATGTGTAAATGGCTGTTGTGATTCATCGCTGGTGTAGAATGGCTGCATGGCACTTTATACTCATTGACAGATTAGTTTGTGCAGCTTGTGTTGTGTTAGTGTTTTCTAAAGTGTGTACATGAGACAAAATGATTTCATTTAAGAATAATAATAATAAAAATCACATAATAAATTCCCAGTAGCGTTTCAACATTTTTGAAAGCCTTGGCCTTTCTGGATGCCTTGACTAATGACCTCTGATTTCTGGTTCAGTGGTGCACTTCATGCTCGATCAATTATGAAAATGTGCTTGAAACACTGCCACCCATACCTCATATTCATCCTCATATTCCCGTTTTCAATCAGTCCTTTCAGCGCTGCTGTTATTTCTTGTGCTTGCTTTATCTAGCTCTCCTTTAATTTGATGTTTTGTTCTGATAAAGAAGTTCTGACAGCTCCAAACATTTACTCGTAACATTTACTTATTTTCTGGAGAGACACAATGGTACATTTGTATGAGACAAGGTGAAGAGGACAACAACACCAGTCTGATTCCTTTACTGTACCTGGCTTTACTTTCCGGTAAAGTCGAGTGGAGATTAACAATGGTTTTTTTGGTTTGATCAATATCCTCCTTGACCTTAATGTTTGGAGATTTTGTGGATTTATTTGGCTCTGTGTGAAATTAACAAGAGACTGACGGCAGTTCTCAAGTTCTGTATCACAGTAAATAGCTTTTCTTTTGTTTCTTTTTTCTTTTTTTCTTTTTTTTGCTGCAGTTATGAAATGAAGCTCGACTAGTAAAATAGTCCTAGCCATAAACCATTTGGATTTCCAGAAAGCACACATACAGTGCTTTGGCATCTGCTAAATGAATGTCAGGTTCAGCTTTAACATAGATTAAATCTATTAAAATACACGAATGCACAATGTTTTCACCTACACAGGGAAATTGCCTATTACAGCTCATCTACTAAATGCATAAATGCATTTTTAATTTGTTTAACGCAATTAAATAAAAATAAAAAAGCAAGTCAAAATATTGAGGCTTTAAAATATAAACTGTGGAAAGCATAAGGGTTTGTGAGGATTTATTGTGTGATATTTTTCGTGTAGAATAGAGAATCGTGCAGCTGAGAACACGTGGAGTATTATTGTCTTTTAGTGTCTGTGATGCACTCATGCCGTCTGCAGTCATTCACACCACAGCAAACACGTCAAGCACAATAGACAGTGTCTCTGGAAACGGTTTATTAAATTTATAAAGCAAAAAAAAAATATTTATAAAAAATTTTCAATATAAACATGACAAAGGTACACACAATATTTATATTACATTGTTAAATTCATTCATATATCATTCATATATCAGTTCTCTGATAATATTGGTAGGAACATACTTACGAAGATATGTAAATAAAAATAGATATAGTAAGTTATAAGTAAATTATGTATTTTTTTCATGGGGGGGGGGTTGTTTATCTGTGTATTAATGTTTAGCTATGGTATTCATTAAGTGTTTAATGACTCTAGTTCCTTGAAGATTCAATAAATGATTCTTTTGTAGTTTTGAGGAAGAAGTAATAGACAATGATTGGAAAACAATTCTTATTCTTATTGCTTTTTCTTCAGAAGACTTGTTCATTAAACGATAATGCCAGATTTCAGATTTTTGGAATAAACCGATTAGGGCTTCATTATAAAAACCAATGAATCACACATTTGAAAGTTGTTAATTGATTTTTGTGCAGTGTTTATGGTGGCTTTGACATGTGTATGACATATTTTAATGTAGTTTTCCTTCTGCAGCAGCATAAATGCCATTCCAGGTGAATTAAATGCCACTGCATACCTTTCGGAATAAGAATCCCAACACATGTTAATAGTATTTGGTAAGATAAACCAATGTCTACAGAAATGCATTCTGAAAATTTACCTTAATCAAAACTTCATGCAGCTTCTTACCATAAGCAATTTGTGTGATAAATGATAGATAAATACAGACCAGTATTTCACTTTATTTTACAGTGTCCTTGTTACATGTGCTACATTTATGTACTATAGTAATAACAATACATTGTGTAATTACATGCAACTTACCCTAAACCAAACCCTTATTCTAACCCTAAACATAAAGACATGTAAATACAATATTACATAAATGTATAATTCCACTGTAATAAGGACACTGTAAAATAGTGTAACCCCAATTGTTTCTTTCAACGTACTATACATTTGCTTTCACACAAAATGAGTTTGGCCTGCTGTGTAGAAAATGTACTTTGACATGCCAAACAAGAGTTTTTAGCAGTATCTTGAAAGATTTCTAAATATACAGTGACATGAGAAAAGTTGTGCACAGTTAGCTAGATTAAGGGGGCGACACGTCTTACTCGGCTCTCCTTGCTGTTTTGTCATACCAATAAAGCAGAGTAAAAGTGAAATTGAGTTGACATCAGGGATTACTCACAATCTGCTTTCTAGAACCTCCATTGTGCTCATCTCAGAAGAATCTGTATAATCCACATGCTCTGTTTCTCTCTTTCTTTCGCATCTTTATACAACTTTGGCTCATCCCACTAAAGTCATTCTGTTCCGTTTTTAGTGCACCTAGGGCTCATTGCAGTATGATTTTTCCTCACATGCTAACATACTACAATTCATGTTCTCCGTGTGGGATGGAGGAAGCTCTGGGCTGACCTCCTCCTCGTGGCTGTAATTGTAATTGTAACAGTGACTGAAGCTCCATTGTTGAAGGGCAGTGAGAATATGGTCACGCTTTTCACGGTCGATAAGCGGACACCCAAAGGAATGAAGTATGAATGAGCGCCACGTTTGTCCTCTCCATTCAGTCTAATATAGAGGGTTTCTAGAGGTGTCAGACGTACAGGCTGGGAAATAGGATTGGGCAGGGGCCGGTTTACCGAAGCCGGCGTCTCTGCGGGATTCTTCGTCTTAACGTGCGGCGTCATGCTTTAGGAGGTCTGAGAGCTGCAGAGGCAGACTGTTGCAAGCGAGTGAGAGAGGAACCGGCCTGGCAGATTGTGTCCGGATGAAGACGCTAGAGCGCACACCCTTCAAAAACACTATAACCTTGTCTGAGGTAAAGACTTTGAGTGTGAAATTTCAGGAGATTTTATCTGAGTAAAGCACGTACACTGCAAAAAAATCAGTAATGAATCGGTTTGCAGTAAAACTTGATACTTTTATGTGAGGTGAAAAAGATATTAAGATTCATTTTCAGAGAATAAACAGAATAAATAAACCATTGTTAATCTCATAAATAAGAACAAATTAGAAACTTTTTAAAGCATGAAAACCATTCCTTTTTTGTTAGATTTATACTTATGCTAATCCAAAAAGAAAAATAATATTTACTCAAATATTTATATCAAAACTTAAATGTACTTGAAGCTACAATTGTGTAATTTGTTTTAGACACAAATATTTCTCCAGTTAATTAATTTGCAATTGTACCCTTGTTTTGATAATTAACCATTGTAACAAGTCTCACATTTGAAAAGCCCCTTACCACCTTGTTTTAAGACTCATTTTTTTTACTGGATTTATGCAAAAAATGTATTTATTGTTTTTGCAATTTAACCATTTTGATCACTGAAGGGTTAAGTTCACCCGAAAATTAAAATTAAGCCATAAATTACTCATCCTGAAGTCATCCTAGGTGTTTATGACTGTCACGTTCGGTGTTACAGAGAACACACAGGAGAGAGAACCAATTGCGGGTATGTATTTATTAAAGGGGCAATCCAAAGAATAAACAGTCCAGGCAGGGGTCGATATCCAACAAATCCAACCATAAACAAAACACGAAGACAAGGCAAGGCAAGGCAAGGCAAGATGACGGACATGAATAAACATCAACATTAAACAAGGACTCCGTGACTAAGACTCAGACAGACCAGGTATAAATACACAAAAGGATGATGGGGAAACAGGAGACAGGTGGGGAACAATCAATTACCTAAACAAGGAGGAAGGTGACCAAATAAGGAGACAGGAAGTGATAAGGTGACAGACACCGTGAGAAAGGAGGACATCTAGTGGAAACCCAGGGACACAACCCAGACACTGTGACAGAACCCCCCCTCTACGGAGCGGCTCCCAGACGCTCCACGACAGACACAAAACAGACCAGGAGGGAGGCGGACAGGTGGAGGCTCAGGGGGAGGGATGGAGGGCCAGAAAAGAAAGACATTGGAAACAGGCACCAGAAAGTAACCACAAAACAGGAAGACCAGGAGGGAGGAGGACTGGAGGAGGTTCAGGGGGAGGGATGGAGGGCCAGACTACAGAGAGGAACAGGGACAGGAGTAAATACAAAAACAACAAACAAAAAACAACATGAAGCCCCCCAGGGCGGGGCAGAAGACCACCACGTCCTTGTGGTCGAGGCCAGAGTCCTCCAGGGCGGGGCAGAAGACCACCACAACCGTGTAGTCAGGGCAAGCGCCCCCCAGGGCGGAGCAGAAGACCACCATGTCCGTGTGGTCAGAGCAGAAGCCCCCCAGGGCGGAGCAGAAGACCACCACGTCCTCGTGGTCAGAGCGGACACCCCCCAGGGCGGAATGGAAGACCACCACGTCCGTGTGGTCAGAACGGAAGCCCCCCAGGGCGGAGCAGAGGACCACCATGTCCTCGTGGTCAGAGCGGAAGCCCCCCAGGGCGGAGCGGAGGACCACCACGTCCTCGTGGTCAGAGCGGAAGCCCCCCAGGGCGGAGCGGAGGACCACCACGTCCTCGTGGTCGACGCCAGAGTCCCCCAGGGCGGAGCGGATGACCACCACCCCCCTGTGGTCGATGCCGGAGTCCAACAGGCCCGAGCAGCAGCCCACCCAGTGACTTGACTTGACTCTGAACGTCCAACGGTGACCCGCCCTGACTCTGGAAGGTCATCAGTGACTGGCCCTGACTCTGGAGAGTCCACTGGGACCTGACTCGACTCTGGACGGTCAACAGGAACTAGCCCTGACTCTAGACCGGTCTTGGGCACCGAATCGGGAACGGCATCGGGCACCGCCTCGGCCTCGGGAACGGCATCGGGCACCGCCTCGCCCTCCGGAACCGCATCGGGCACCGCCTCGCCCTCCGGAACCGCATCGGGCACCGCCTCGCCCTCCGGAACCGCATCGGGCACCGCCTCGCCCTCCGGAACCGCATCGGGCACCGCCTCGCCCTCCGGAACCGCATCGCCCTCCGGAACAGCCTCGGCCTCGGGCACCGCCTCGGCCTCCGGAACAGCCTCGGCCTCGGGCACCGCCTCGGCCTCCGGAACAGCATCGGGCACCACCTCGGCATCGGGCACCGCCTCGGCCTCCGGAACAGTATCGGGCACCGCCTCGGCATCGGGCACCGCCTCGGCGTCGGGCACCGCCTCGGCCTCCGGAACAGCATCGGGCACCGCCTCGGCCTCCGGAACAGCATCGGGCACCGCCTCGGCCTCCGGAACAGCATCGGGCACCGCCTCGGCCTCCGGAACAGCATCGGGCACCGCCCTGGCATCGGGCACCGCCTCGGCCTCCGGAACAGCATCGGGCACCGCCTCGGCATCGGGCACCGCCTCGGCCTCCGGAACAGCATCGGGCACCGCCTCGGCATCGGGCACCGCCTCGGCCTCCGGAACAGCATCGGGCACCGCCTCGGCCTCCGGAACAGCATCGGGCACCGCTTTGGCATCGGGCACCGCCTCGGCCTCCGGGACAGCATCGGGCACCGCCTCGGCCTCCGGGACAGTATCGGGCACCGCCTCGGCCTCCGGGACAGCATCGGGCCCCGCCTCGGCATCGGGCCCCGCCTCGGCATCGGGCCCCGCCTCGGCCTCCGGAACAGCATCGGGCACCGCCTCGGTCTCCGGAACAGCATCGGGCACCGCCTCGGGAACGTCCTCTGGGCCTTGAGGAACGGTAGACGCCTGTCTCCTCCTCCTCCGTCCTCTATGTTGGGGAGCCGGTGACACCTTATCTGGAGACTCAGGCGTTGAGTCGGCCATCTTGTGCTGTGGTCCCAAGCTGGCGGCCACCTTGTGCTGTGGCGCTGGGCTGGCGGCCATCTTGTGCTGTGGCGCTGGGCTGGCGGCCATCTTGTGCTGTGGCTCTGGGCTGGCGGCCATCTTGTGCTGTGGCCCTGGATTGGCGGCCATCTTGAGCAGTGGTGCTGGGCTGGGGACCGCCCCACCGGAAGAGACCGGAGTGGCTGGGGCATTCCACAGAAGCCGATGCTGCACATAGTACACAAACTCCCAGTAGTCCAGTGTCTCTAAATGTACCATCTCCTCCTGAGACACTGGATCATCCAGCCCGCCGTTGAAGTAGTCCTTCAAGGCCGCATCGTTGTATCCCATACCCTCGGCCAGGGACCAGAACACCTGTGCCAGGGCACCCACCTCATTGCCCTCTTGGCGGAGAGCGATCAGCCAGAGATACTTAGCTCTCCGCTCCGCCATCTTGGCTGGGGAACGGGAAAAAAACATACCGCTGGATCTCAGTGCGACGGAGTCCTTCTGTCACGTTCGGTGTTACAGAGAACACACAGGAGAGAGAACCAATTGCGGGTATGTATTTATTAAAGGGGCAATCCAAAGAATAAACAGTCCAGGCAGGGGTCGATATCCAACAAATCCAACCATAAACAAAACACGAAGACAAGGCAAGGCAAGGCAAGGCAAGGCAAGGCAAGGCAAGGCAAGGCAAGATGACGGACATGAATAAACATCAACATTAAACAAGGACTCCGTGACTAAGACTCAGACAGACCAGGTATAAATACACAAAAGGATGATGGGGAAACAGGAGACAGGTGGGGAACAATCAATTACCTAAACAAGGAGGAAGGTGACCAAATAAGGAGACAGGAAGTGATAAGGTGACAGACACCGTGAGAAAGGAGGACATCTAGTGGAAACCCAGGGACACAACCCAGACACTGTGACAATGACTTTCTACTTTCAGACAAATACAGTAAATCCATAAAAAATTGTCTTTGATCTTTCAAGCTGTTTGATGTCACTCAGCGGGTGTTGCACTGCATCAGTCCTTGAGAAGTTTAATAAAAAGCACATCCATTAAAAAAAAGTGTGTCACATGACTCCGAGGGCTGAACAAAGGACTCATGTAGCGAATTGATGTTTTTTTAAGAAATAAATCCATATTCAAAATTGAATAATCACTTGAATCTTTCTTGTGCTCACAGTTGTAAATAAGGCAGTTCGGGTGGATGACGTCTGAGGTCAGCGTTGTGCATGTGTGGCTCAGAAGTCATGAATGCGGAAACGCAGCGGAGAGATCAAAACAAAACAAGGGTCACTACTTAGAAGTACAACGAGACTCACTGGCACATGTGCAGCACACATATATTTGAAAAGCAAACTTCAAGAGAGTGAGTTGTAACTCACTCTCTTAAAAAAGTTTATTTCTCAAATATATGTAAAACTAGTTTTAAGAGTTTAAGAGTCCCTTGTTTTTAGACGCAGCTTTCTCATTTTTTCTGGATGTATGCTAAAAAAACATTTAAAATTCCTCAATGGTTGTGTAAAACAACACCCTTTTTACCTTGTTGAAAACGACTTTGTTCACAGCGAGCCATTACGGTGCTTGTCTCTTTAAATGATAATGAGCTACTGTATTATATTTTTCTCCAAACTCCAAACAATCTTCAGTAAATATATATATATTAAAACATAAATCCCACCCATTTTTACTAGCTAGAATGCATATAATATATAATATATATTCTGTCTTAAATTTGACTTGAATTTATTAAGTACATTAAGTCAACGTATTTGAGGTACAATTGCATTGTTTTCTTGTTTTTTAAGAATGATTTAAAGAATGTTTAATTAAAAGCAAGTCAAAAATGCAGCTTACAATAATATGCTGACAGGAAGGATTTTGACTTTTTAAAATGCATAATATATTCAGCTTGATCTATTACAACTTTCTGACTTCTTTTACACAGCATATTTGTATCATGTGCAAAATTTCACATGTTCACTGGAAGAACAGTAAGGCTATTTCACAATTCACTCTGATAAAATAGGTGACATTGTTTGGGTGTTTTGTCATTTTAAATATGTTCTCACCAAAGATCCATTAGACCTCATAAAAATAGCTCGCTCTTTGACAAATTTTACACTGGACTGAATAAAACCTCGAGAGGCTTGAGGGATAGAGCTTTGGTGTCTGTATTTTACACCCGTCTCCTGCGACTGAGCTTTTACAGTTTGGTAATTTATCATTCGCTATCAGATGAGGCCCGCTTCAGGCACTGCTGCAAAATAGCGCTGTAACATGTAAATGTGCAAAGACCACCGGCCTTCTGGGTCACGGGAATTCCATCACGACAGGGAGCGCCAGAAAACTCTCACAGCTCTCGCACCGATAAATCAGTTCCTCATAAAAGGTGTAACGTTTCCCCCATTTAATAGCTTTTTATTTTTAAACTCTGCTGCGTATGATGAATTTGACTCTCGTGTAGATCGCCGCCAGTGCCCTTGCAGAGGTGCCATGTCGTTTGGGCTGCTTTGCATGCTGTGTAGTGTTTGTGAGGGATGAGGAGGTTGAAAGGCCACCGTAGAGTCCAGAGTTTCTAGCCTCTGTTAGCATTGATTTCATATTCACTTCGAGCCATATTTAATACCATTCCAGCACCTGCCTTCTTTTATTTATGACCACACAATACCATTGGGACATCAATTATCCTTTCAACCGCAAAAATGACAGGAGAGGCAGACAACATAGTTTGGGAGACTTTGAAACCAGACCCTCCACACATTTGTTATGCTTGGACATTATCACTGGTGTTTTCTGCCTTCATAAATATTTACAAGGAATGGTGAACAAAATATTGAGTTTCATCCATTGAAATCCAGCTGCTCTTCCAGAAAGATTTGCAGGTCATGACTGGGACTGAAGGTTTAATGGCATTATGAGGCGTCACTGGAGTAGATAAAGTGGTGTGTTTTCTAGACTGCAAGGTTGGGTTAAATTCACAGTTGAAGAACTGGATTCCTTTCGGTTTCGTAAGTGGGAATTTGAAGTGAGTTAGCCACATCCACAGGAAATTATGTGGAATTATTAATTGGAATGACAGGAAAATAAATTTACTGAATTGGAATTCATCTCGGATAATGCACTTAAAGGGTTGGTTCACCCAGATAGCAAAATTATGTCATTAATAACTTACCCTCATGTTGTTCCAAACCCGTAAGACCTCCTTTTATCTACAGAACACAGTTTAAGATATTTTAGATTTAGTCCGAGAGCTCTCAGTCCCTCCATTGAAACTGTGTGTACGGTATACTGTCCATGTCCAGAAAGGTAAGAAAAACATCATCAAAGTAGTCCATGTGACATCAGAGGGTCAGTTAGAATTTTTTGAATAATCGAAAATACATTTTGGTCCAAAAATAGCAAAAACTACGACTTTATTCAGCATTGTCTTCTCTTCTGTGTCTGTTGTGAGAGAGAGTTCAAAACAAAGCAGTTTGTCATATCCTGTTCGTGAACGAATCATTCGATGTAACCGGATCTTTTTGAATCAGTTCACCAAATTGAACTGAATCGTTTTAAACGGTTCGCGTCTCCAATATGCATTAATCCACAAATGACTTAAGCTGTTAACTTTTTTAATGTGGCTTACACTCCCCCTGAGTTCAAACAAACCAATATCCCGGAGTAATTCATGTACTCAAACAGTCCACTGACTGAACTGCTGTGAAGAGAGAACTGAAGATGAACACCGAGTCGAGCCAGATAATGACTCGTTCACGAGTCAAGAACCGTTTCTGTCAGACGCGTCCGATTCGAGAACCGATGAACTGATGATACTGCGCACGTGTGATTCAGCGTGAAACAGACCGACACACAGACCGTCTGAACCGAACTGATTCTTTTGGTGATTGATTCTGAACTGATTCTGTGCTAATGTTATGAGCCCAGGTAAACCGAAGATTTGAATCAAGGGCAATCATCGCCAATGACGCCATTTACGCCGAGCGCAAAAGAACCGGTGAACCGTTTTCTTCAACCGGTTTATTGAATCGAACTGTCCGAAAAAACTACTGGTGATCCAAAAACCGATGCAACCGGTTCTTCACTTTTTTTTCAGTTATCTGACTCGGCTCGGTGTTCATCTTCAGTTCTCTCTTCACAGCAGTTCAGTCAGTGTACTGTTTGAGTAAATGAATTACTCCGGGATATTGGTTTGTTTGAACTCAGAGGGAGTGTCAGGCACATTAAAAAAGTTAACAGCTTGAGTCATTTGTGGATTAATGCGTATTGGAGACGCAAACCGTTTAAAACGATTGTTCGATTTGGTGAACTGGTTCAAAAAGATCCGGTTACATCGAACGATTCATTCACGAACCGGATATCCAGACTGCTTTGTTTTGAACTCTCTCTCACAACAGACACGGAAGAGAAGACAATGCTGAATAAAGTCGTAGTTTTTGCTATTTTTGGACAAAAATGTATTTTCAATGTTTCAACAAATTCTAACTGACCCTCTGATGTCACATGAACTACTTTGATGATGTTTTTCTTACCTTTCTGGACATGGACAGTATACCGTACACACAGCTTCAATGAGCTCTCGGACTAAATCTAAAATATCTTAAACTGTGTTCCAAAAATAAACTGAGGTCTTACGGGGTTTGGAACAACACGAGGGTAAGTTATTAATGACATAATTTTGCTATCTGGGTGAACTAACCCTTTAAGTGTGAGAAGTAAAATAAATTAAGTCTGTCATTTTTTTCTCTCTATCCGTCTTTCTTAATTAATTATCTTTGTCTGTCATTCTGTTGTTCTTTACCTTGTCCTATATATTGTTCTATCTGTCATTCTTTCTGTTTCTATCTGTCTTTCCTTTGTTCCTAACTGTCTGTCTATTATTCTATCTTTTATTCTGTCTCTCATTCTTTCTGTCGTTCCTTCTGTTTGTCATACTTTCTATCTGTCATTCAGTTTTTACTATTCTTCTTTCTGTTCTTTCCGTCTGTCTTTTGTTCTTTCTGTTTGTCTGTTGTTCTATCTTTATTTCTGTTCTTTTGTTTGTTTGTCTTTCTCTGTTGTCTTTTTGTCCGTCCGTTTTTCTTTTGTTTGTTTATTTTGTATGTCTGTTGTTCTATCTGTCTTTCTGTTCTTTTGTTTGTTTATTCTGTCTGTTGTTTTTTCATTTTGTTTCTGTCTGCTCTGTCTGTCTCTTGTTCTTTATGTATGTTCTATCATTCTTTCTGTCTTTCATTCTGTTATATCTATCTCTCTGTAGTTCTATTGTTCATTCATTATACCCCTCTGACTGTCGTTCTTTCTCTCTGTCATTCTTTTTATTTTTGGTTCTGTCTGTTGTTCTTTCCAATGAGAATTTGGTAATTTTCCAAATGGATGCAAGATATTAAACAATATTAATAATAATAAATGTCTTATTTCTCTGTCACTTTATATATTTTGTTTTCATGGTCAATAACAGGCAGTTGCTTAGTTTTCCCTCTTTCTATAGGTGCATACCATATGCTTGTCAATATGATGATTCATCCGTTTGTGTTAGTTCATCCACACTGCACATTTCTACGGTCCTCAATGTTTAACCTCCTTTGAACATTGAACATGAACAGCCCGGTGTCTCAGACTTCCTTTAGTTAACTAACATTAATGATGAGCAAAACATTTGTTACAGTATTTATTCATCTTTGTTAACGTTAGTTACATATAAATAAATAAAAATACAACTGTTCATTGTTATTTGTGTTAGCTCAGGTTCAAATCTTAACATACAAATTTTAATTTTAATAATATATTGGTACGTATTGAAATAAATATTAATGTTAATCAGTGCTATGCAGTTATCATTCGCTGTTCCCGCCCTGTTTTATGTAGGCCTGCCCACTTAAAAATTTCTGGCCTTGCTCCTGTTTCCAAATGGCACCCTTCATGTACTCTTGTGACATTGCAAGCTCACAATGGCCCCTATGTTCACATCCCTGTGAAGTGCACAAGACCATATGGTATCCCATTTGTGTTTGCTAACTTTTGGCAGCTATGCTCCCTTGATGCAGACTTCAGGATACTAGCGCTTAGGGTGCTATTTAGGACAGAGCCTAGTTTATCCAAAATGAATCCACAATCCTAAATTCAATTGAAAGGGGAAAGGATATGAACAACATCTCAGATAGTAAATCAAGTA
Source organism: Carassius carassius (assembly GCF_963082965.1). Lineage (NCBI taxonomy): Eukaryota > Metazoa > Chordata > Actinopteri > Cypriniformes > Cyprinidae > Carassius > Carassius carassius. The sequence goes on from NC_081772.1 coordinate 4,423,444, forward strand.
GCTGGTGAGTAGTTTATTTGTAAGTTCACACAGGGCCATCATTACTACTCCCAGACTTACTGCCCCACTACTGAATTTGTTAGTTTTTCCTGTGAATTATTGGTTGGAGACCTAGTGGAAAAAGTCTAATTTGCATTCTAGAGTGAATGTTAAGTGGGCAGAACAGAATGTGATTCATGATTCAAAGAGACTGATTTTAATTTCAGAAAGGAACCATTTGGCCTATAAATGCACTGACGCCAGGCAAGAGTGATGTTTCCGACCTTTGTAATGGGATTTTTGCCCCCTCGTGTGTTACGGCTGATCTCGTACTTTGCTGAGGAGGTACTGCGGGTTTGATTCATTGCAGCCCCATGAGATTTGACATGAGATTGGGGCAGACTGTTTGCATGGATGTGGCTACACCCAATTTGTATGAGGATGTGCTCTGCTCCGCGTCGGGACTCAAGCTGCTACAGTATCTGACAAAAGTACTGCTCTGCGGCAGCATCTGTCTTTTTGGATTTCGTTGAGATATGATGTTGCTTTTCTGCTATTTTTCCAGACATATTCCCTATCTACCTGCTCTCGGGTGTAATTGTGCACAGTTTTGGCCCGGTTGAAGTCTTGTAAGCCATTGTGTAGAAAGTGGTCTGGTTGTTTTGTCTGAAGCAGAGTTCGATTTCTTGCAGGTTTTTTTTCCCACAGTTGTTTGCTGCACTTTTTGCTAATGTTTTTGGTTTTGCGTATAAAGTGTAGCACACAGAATGATGATATGCAAAGATGAAACACAATTTATGGCATTGTTAGCAGTTTACTTTTGCAAATTAGGCTTTCATAGGAATCATACTGTAGTTATTTTCCTAGAGGAGTCGACATTTGACTAGTTCTGGCTTATATCATCTGACTGACATGTGACCATTTATTTGTATTAATTTGTTTGTTAATTGGTTGTTGTTGATGATGATGATTTATTAAATGTTTACCTATGAATGAATGAATGAATGAATGAATATATGTTTGTGTCTAATGCGTTTATTATATATATATATATATATATATATATATATATATATATATATATATATATATATATATATATATATAAAATGTAAATAAATATAAATTATTTATTTATGTCACATTAGCATTTATCATTATTATTACTATTATAATGTTGTTCTATTGTATTTACTTATTTATTGCTTGATGAGCCTTTAGTGGTATTTATTTATTAAATTGTTGTTTATGTTGTTGTAGATTGTTTATTAAATGTTTACAGATATTTCAAATATTGACTGATTGATTGATTGATTGATTGATGTGCCATTAGTGGTATTTCTGTTTGTTTGTTTATTTTGTTTGTTTATCGTCTGTCTGTCAGTTAGTCTAGATTAGAATATCTAGATTTGATATCACTAATTTAGCACATCCATGGTTTAGTTCTTCATCAAAATTATACTCATTGTGTAAGACCACTGAATAAAATTGTTTCCAGGTGAACTGGTTCAAATCTGCAAGGGTTCTGCCTTATCAGTGCTTGCATTGTTTTTAAGTGTATGCATTTGGCAGATGCTTTTATCCAGATTGACTTGTAGTGCATTCAAGGTTCTTTACATATTTGATCAGTTTGTGTGTTCCCTGGGACCTGCGACCTTGGCGTTTCTAGAACTTTCTTCCCCTTCCTTATCTGTGTATAACCCTCCATGGCTCTCTTTTATAACTATCACCTGGTTTCAGCCACAGGGGCTCATGTGGTGTGTGTGCCGTTGGTGCCCAGCTGCAGGCAGAGAGCGGGGCCTGTGGGAAAGCAGACGTGCTCCTAAAATAAAGCTCTGTTTTTCTCTCTCACCTCCCATTTACCACCGCAGAGAGCTACGGTTCACTTCATAATGCCCATCTTCCTCTGTTCATGTGTTCATTTAATTACACAGCCTTCAAAATGTACCACATAATATATCCCAGGATGCATTAGGAGCTCAGAGTGGGGCTAAATAGCCTGCATGCATTCATTCAGACGCACACACACACACTCTCTGACTCTCTCGCTTACTCTGTCAAGTCATATTCAAGTCTCCTATGCTCATATGACAGCAAATATTCTACCAGCTGGGCCTTTTCATACATTGAAGAGTACCATTTTTTTTCTGTGTCTCTTCACTTTTTTCATCACAATGGCTGTTATTTTTTGGTACAGTGGCTTGGCTGGAGAATCTCCCAGGCAATTAATCTGAGCTTTGTCCTCCTTGCCCATACAGCACTCAAAAGCCTGTGTGCTCATAGAGATATTAAGCGCTGAATGGAAGCGCGGAGCTTTTGCTGTTCGTCTGTGTGTTTGTGTGAGTACGGCTGTGTTGGGAAAGCTACTTTGAAGCTGTCGCTAGCCGAGTAACAAGCTTGTCATTTTAAGTCAACATGAGATCAGAATACTTCTTAATGCATGGTGTTTTTTTGTGCATGATTCATTGGTGCATGTTATTCTAGAAAGGAAAAAAAATAAACAATTAATGAAACTGACCAGAATATTGCATTTTGACTGTAAATATGTGGCTGCATTTACACATTCTGCTACCCTAAAATATATATATATCTCTCTGTATAATTGTGGGTGTTTGCCATTGTTGTTACGTGATTGATATATATATAGCTCATTTGGCCCTACATGACAACTGTGAGGGGGGTGAATTTTTTTGTAACTCGTCGTTATTATATTTTTATCATATTAAGTCTCAGTGTTCCTGTAGCTCAATTGGTAGAGCATTGCACTATCAAGCGCATGGTTGGGGGTACGATTCCCCGGGAACACATGATAGGTAAAAATTGATAGCCTGAATGCACTGTAAGTCGCTTTGGATAAAAGCGTCTGCTAAATGCTTAAATGTAATAATTTAATTTAATGTTCTGCATAATTAAGGGCGTGGCCACTTGAGTGACAGGTGGATTGCCTCTGCTGTCACCACTGTCAGCTGCACTCACGTCCCACCTCTTTGCCCATTTTCGATTATTCAGGAGTGACGTGCTGCCAGGATGGCGAAGGCCGGCTCTCTACAAAAACCTATAGGTGACATCACGAACACTATGTCCATGTTTTTTTTACAGTCTATGGTTTCGACACAATATCGTCTGTTTTTTTTATTATTATTATTATTCTGTTTCGCAAAAAAAATAGTTCCAAACAAATTTGGAGCAGAACATTTGTGGATCTCTGAACAACACTGAGGTGTTTAATTCTGAATGAATCTGTTTTTGAACAAATCATTTGAGTCAATGATTCAATGATCCATTCATGAAGACAGTTGCTTGCTTTGTTTCTAAATGATTTAGCCGTTTTGAACGAATCATTTGAATGAATTACTCATTAAAACGGGGAATGGCTGCTATGCAGGAACACTGATGATTCAACTGAATTGGTGAATGTTTTTGTGTGTTGTTTTTTTAATCCGTGCATCCATGCTAAATGAGTCAGATGCTACATTGCTGTTTAAAAAATACCTTGTCGCTAGTGTTACTTTAAAAATTCTTATATTAAATGTAGGGCTTAGAAAGTGTAGTTCACAGGTTTAGTTAGTAATTTCCAGCACTGGGATTCAGTTTTACAGAGCAGTGTTTTTCCAACCAACTTACTGAAACAGACAGCCATGTCCAGTGTGATTTGAACAAATTAGCTATGAATTGACTCTCGGTTCTAGTCTGTTACACCAAACGGACATGTTACATCACATAGTTTTACGTTAGAGCACATTTACCAGATTTTTTTTAGGGATTTAGGCTGTCACCGGACACAGATTTTCAAGATGTGTTGCTGCAGTCATTAGCTCTGTAACGTACCACTCTGGCAGTGGGATCAAATGTAATTTGGAAATCTGAAAGTATAAGGTCTTATTTTTATGCTGCTGGATCTACCAGTTGGGCAGCTCGACTGGCCAGAGACTCTTTTGTTGTCACTCATGAAAGATTTGTCTCAATGCAGAGCAAATGTTTGCCTTGAAGTGACAGTTAAGCTATTTAGAAGAGAAGAATAATGCTTTGTTTCCCTACAACCCTCCCCCTTCTCTTGAATATCCAGATTCACGACTCAGAAATTATATTGCATGGATAAAAAAAGTTTTACATTGAAAAAAATAAATAAGTGAATAAATGAATACGTAAATAAATAAAACCGAATTAAAAAAAAAAGATAAATAAATAATATATAATTTATTATAATATATTCAGTTAATATAATAATTATTTAAATCAAATTTTTTTAAACAAAAATGATAATACATGATTAATATATAATTGAAAATAAATTAATTCTGCCTCTACTATACTACTATACTATACTGAAACTTGTCACACATATTTGTTTATTTTCTTTTATTTTCGCTATCATTCTATTAAAACTGAATGTCTCTTTAAAGCATGCAGAAGTCTGCGTATGTGTTAGTTTTCTTTACATTGTCTCTGACTGTGTTCTGATGAAGGTGGGTGGTGATGACAGGTTCTTACCATGGGGAGAGAGTTTGATCTTGTAGACTGGTGTTTGCAGATCTTTCCTTTAAATAAGTAGAATTTAAAGTTTGCATTTGCCTGTTGGAACCCGTCTGCATAATTCTAGACTTTTATTGATAATTTTGTGATTTTTTTTTTTTCTTTATTCTTGCATCTACAATGTTTTTATTTATTTATTTATTTCAGTGAAATTTATAAATATTAATAAGAAGTGCCATTTGCAGAGATTTCAAAATGCACAACTCATTTTGCCTTGATGTGTTCCAATAACCGATGCATGCCCTTCTGCCTGAGTCCTTTGAAAACGCACAGCATTTTGCATCATAAGCAGGTTAAAAAAAAAGCACACACACAAACAGGAATTCCTGGGAGGCATTAAGTTGAGATGTTTTGCAAAATGGTGATTCATACTCATTATCTCCCAAAAAGCTAAAAAGTAGTTAGTATATTCTTAATAGATTTGTCTGAGGTGGGGCAAAACAACATGATGGTGAGTCATTGTATTGCACAGCAAGTATGTTAAAAGGCACCAATAAATACATGTACAGCTGTATCAATCATAAAAATCACACCAAACCATTCTTCAAGCAGTAACTTGAGCCACATGAGTATAGAATCAATACAGAACTGATGTGCACTCAGAGGTGTGGGTATATGCACTATTTTATGCCGTCCTCTCTCTTTGCTTATCCAATCACATTTTACAGCCGGAACTATCAGTTTTATAATGCAGTTTATTTTTCCATATAGGATAATCTCTGAAAGGCAGCTGTCCCCTGTGCCTTGGGAGGAACTGAATATCTACACGTTCAAGACTGATGCAGACTGTCCTCGTTTGCACATCCAGTCAATGTCAGAATTTGGTGATTTTTCAGGCCGCTGATGCTGCTGCATGTTAGTGTGTCTGTAAAACATCACTTTGGTTCGTTTAGTTGTTTACAGACAGTGAGTAATCAATACAAAACCGCACCAGTACGGCTCACAGAGATACAGGTTTAAACAAGGCCGTTCTTTCTGTCTTACACTGTTTGGAAGTGGAATGTTCCTTGACAGGAAGTCAATCAAATTTATTGCACTCCTAACGTCTCGTAATGGGGCTCTTTAAAGAGTCTGGTGTTATTTTGATTAAAATGACCCCGACGTGTCATGAATTTGAGTGTGAATCAATCCCAAGTGGATGTAAAAGCTGTGACCGTCTGTCTATCGGTGCCCTAGTTTTTTTAGGCTATCTTTTGATTAAAAATTGAATACATTTTCTTATGCTGATGCTGATCAAGGCTGCATTTATTTGTTTTTTGTTTTATATATATTTTAAAATGTAATTTCATTCTCGGGATGCAAATCTGAATTTTCTGCATCATTACTCCAGTCTTCAGTGTCACATGAAAACATTTCTTATTATTATTATTAATGTCACATTTCATTTCTTCACAAAACAACTTTTGATGTCGATATTATTCAGTTGTGCTGCTTAATATTTTTGTGGAAACCATGATATGTATAACAAAGTTCAAAAAGTAATTCAAAATAAAATATTTTGTAACATTATAAATGTCTTTACTGTTGCTTTTGATCAGTTTAATGCATCCTTGCTGAATAACAATATTAATTTCTTAAAAATAAATAGAAAGGAAATACTGATCCCTAACTTGTAGAAACAAACTGACTAAATTTATAATATATTATTGTATGAATACCCATGTGACATATGTTGTTAATAAAAAAAATTAAAAATACAATAAAATAAAAAGTCTGGTTCAGTCAGTCTAAACACAAACAAGTCTTAACTTAAAAATAAAATATAATTAAAATATAATATGAAAATAAAAATAAAATAAAAGCACTAAATCATCAGAAACTCCGATTTTGAAGCCTAAAACCCGACTGCCGTCCCGCATTTTCAACAGGTCATTTGAATGAAGTTGAGTAATTTACTTCAACATTGAAATTGCTTTTAATATTCTGAAAACTTTTTTTTTTTTTTACCTGAATCGAGGGAGCGTGATTAATTGCATTAATGAATCCCACATAATTAATGCATTAATTTGACAGCCGTAGTGTTCATAAATAATGGCAGGCAGGTGATGTTGGGCTTTATATTGCTGTGTTTGCCCCTTTCTCCATCCCTCTCGTTCTTTTTCTCTTTTTGTATTGTACCGCATAGTTTATTTTTCCTCTCACGCTTCAATTAAGTTGCTCCTGCTCTGTGGCCTTTCGAAGTTCTTCTAAAAATAGCCGCGCGGAGTGAATTGCAGGGCTGTCAGAGCTACAGTGTGAATGATCAGAATTGCCTACACCTCTGTTTTATAGATGGATTTTTCTCTCTTTTGCTTTCTTTCTCTCTCTCGAAAGAGTACAGCTTACCTCAGCATGAGACGGGGAATTAAAGATAGTCTTTATCGGCCGCCCCTGGCTGTTTCTGTACCGACAGGCTCTGAGATTATTTAAAATTCACTCACGGCGCCTTGTGTTGTCCTGGCGTAGCTGGCAGTAGTGAATCACCAGCGTTGCATGTGTATGTGTGTGAGTGTGTATCAGTAAATCTTTTGCTGGATTTTTTTTAAATGTGTACCTATTGTCTGGGTGTGTGTACCTGTGCTCTGCTGTGCTTCGGTAGTGTGAGTCTGTTGAAGAACACCTTCGGCTCATATCATGTCAGGATTCTGTGCTTTGAAGGGAGCGGTTTCAAGGGTTTCTTTTCCTAAAAAACTATAGTGCTCTGTGCTTCCCTTTCACAATCCTCCAGCATCTGAGAAAGAGAAAGAGAGAGAGACAGAGGAAAAAAAGCATCAGATGACAGGAGCAGCACTGACAGAGCCGGAGTGTCAAGCGTTGAGTTTCGGCCCGTCTGTCTGTCTGTCTGTCTCACTCTCTTTGCCTGTTTCACTGTCTTACTCTCTCGTGCCGCTTTCAGTCTCTCAGTGCCTGTCTCACTCTTATATTATCTCTATCACTCTGTCTGACTCTCGTTATCTGTCTCACTTTCTCATTCTCAGTCTTGCTCTTACTGTATTTAGCATGGGAATCATTTGTTTTTTTTTTCAGTTACAGTTACGCTTCCTATTAATGATTCCTTCCAGTTCAATTAACAGTTCTTTTAGTAGCATACTGTTCTTCACAACTGAAATGTCTTTTAAAAAATGTCTTCACTTGTTTCATTTGCCCTTATCTTCATGTGTTTACATGTGTTTAAATATTTACTTCCTATAGACCTGCTGTAGCCCAGCAGATTACATTTCATGAATAAAAGAGATCCAGGAAGATAAATTAGGCAAAAGTGTAAAATGGCAAAATTGGCGAAGATAACGGTCTCCATCAGCAATGCTCTTCACCTCAGATATGACATCTCAGCCCCCAACATTTACAGTTATTCAAAGCTAAAGCTAATAGTCATTTCTCTGTTCAGTTTTTCAGTGCATTGCATGTAGAATATATATGATCCATGTTTGTCTAATGTGAATCTGAAGCATCAGAGGCGTCTACACTATATAAATGTGCCAATCTGTTACAAGCCATGAATAATTAATGTGCTGCTTTTAACGTGCAATGCAATTATGGTGTCATTAGCGGCACTTTACTCTGTGCTTCTATGTGTGTGATTTAGTTAAGTGTGATTACAAGGGATGGATTGAAGATTTGATTTGTTGTTGAAATGCAGTCACACAGGGCTTCACTCTGTCACCAGACTAGAGCAAGTTATTCTGTCAAAATGCTTTATATGCAGTGTCTTACATCTGTTGAATCATGGGAAACATGCAGACATGGCCTAACACGAAGAATAGAGTGGTATTGACAGCTGAAGCAAATTAAGTGACTAGTGAATTTATAGCAGGGATCCTCAAATCTGGCCCACGAGATCCACTTTCCCACAGAGTTTAGCTCTAACCCTAATCAAACACACCTGAGCATGCTAATCATTGTCTTCAGGATCATAAGAAAATCACAGGTCGGTGAGTTTGATCAGGGTTGGAGCTAAACTCTCCAGGGCAAGATTTGAGGAACCCTGATTTACAACCTGAATTCCGGAAAAGTTGGGACGTTTTTTAAATTGTAATAAAATGAAAACTAAAGGAATTTCAAATCACATGAGCCAATATTTTATTCACAATAGAACATAGATAACGTAGCAAATGTTTAAACTGAGAAATTTTACACTTTTATCCACTTAATTAGCTCATTTAAAATGTAATGCCTGCTACAGGTCTCAAAAAAGTTGGCACGGGGGCAACAAATGGCTAAAAAAGCAAGCAGTTTTGAAAAATTCAGCTGGGAGAACATCTAGTGATTAATTAAGTTAATTGATATCAGGTCTGTAACATGATTAGCTATAAAAGCTTTGTCTTAGAGAAGCAGAGTCTCTCAGAAGTAAAGATGGGCAGAGGCTCTCCAATCTGTGAAAGACTGCGTAAAAAAATTGTGGAAAACTTTAAAAACAATGTTCCTCAACGTCAAATTGCAAAGGCTTTGCAAATCTCATCATCTACAGTGCATAACATCATCAAAAGATTCAGAGAAACTGGAGAAATCTCTGTGCGTAAGGGACAAGGCCGGAGACCTTTATTAGATGCCCGTGGTCTTCAGGCTCTCAGACGACACTGCATCACTCATCGGCATGATTGTGTCAATGACATTACTAAATGGGCCCAGGAATACTTTCAGAAACCACTGTCGGTAAACACAATCCGCCGTGCCATCAGCAGATGCCAACTAAAGCTCTATCATGCAAAAAGGAAGCCATATGTGAACATGGTCCAGAAGCGCCGTCGTGTCCTGTGGGCCAAGGCTCATTTAAAATGGACTATTTCAAAGTGGAATAGTGTTTTATGGTCAGACGAGTCCAAATTTGACATTCTTGTTGGAAATCACGGACGCCGTGTCCTCCGGGCTAAAGAGGAGGGAGACCTTCCAGCATGTTATCAGCGTTCAGTTCAAAAGCCAGCATCTCTGATGGTATGGGGGTGCATAAGTGCATACGGTATGGGCAGCTTGCATATTTTGGAAGGCTCTGTGAATGCTGAAAGGTATATAAAGGTTTTAGAGCAACATATGCTTCCCTCCAAACAACGTCTATTTCAGGGAAGGCCTTGTTTATTTCAGCAGGACAATGCAAAACCACATACTGCAGCTATAACAACAGCATGGCTTCGTCGTAGAAGAGTCCGGGTGCTAACCTGGCCTGCCTGCAGTCCAGATCTTTCACCTATAGAGAACATTTGGCGCATCATTAGACGAAAAATATGTCAAAGACGACCACGAACTCTTCAGCAGCTGGAAATCTATATAAGGCAAGAATGGGACCAAATTCCAACAGAAAAACTCCAGCAACTCATAGCCTCAATGCCCAGACGTCTTCAAACTGTTTTGAAAAGAAAAGGAGATGCTACACCATGGTAAACATGCCCCGTCCCAACTATTTTGAGACCTGTAGCAGAAATCAAAATTGAAATGAGCTCATTTTGTGCATAAAATTGTAAACTTTCTCAGTTTAAACATTTGCTATGTTATCTATGTTCTATTGTGAATAAAATATTGCCTCATGTGATTTGAAAGTCTTTTAGTTTTCATTTTATTAAAATTTAAAAAGCGTCCCAACTTTTCCGGAATTCGGGTTGTATAGTGTGCATCTTTCACTCTTTCTCTTTGTTTGTAATTTGAGTTCCGCATTCTTTGGTGGAAGAAAAGACTGTGAGACATCAAAACATTAAAATAAAATAAATAATTTAAAAGTGAGTTTGTGTATATTAGTTGTATGTAAGTTATTACATTAACATTTACAAAATGCAATATAGTAAATAGAAAAAAAAATCAACAAATGTTATATATATATATATATATATATATATATATATATATATATATATATATATATATATATATATGCTGTCATATGATTAATAGTGATTAATTGCATCCAAAATAAGTTTGATTACATGATATATGTGTGTATTGTGTATATTTATTATGTGTATATATATATATATATATATATATATATATATATATATATATATATATATATAAATACGCACACATACAGAATGTATTTAGAAAATATTTACATGTATACATTTATATCAATTTAATTTAAATCATATATTAATATATTTAATATATAAACTTAAAATGTTTTTCTTTAATATATACTTGAATGTTGTGTGTATTTATATAAACATAATAAATATACACAGTACACACATAAAATATATTTTATTATAATTCAAAATAAATCCCAATACATTTTCAGATATATAAATATACATTTTTATGCATTTTTTATTTGTGTGGGTGTGTATGCTTAATTGAAATAACATTTGTAATTTAAATAATATTTGTACACATTTTATAATATATCATAATTTTTTATTTGTGTGTGTGTGTGTGTGTGTGTGTTTGTTCACGTATTATATATAATAAAAATCTAAACATCTTTATATATTTTGATTTCATACAGATTCATGTCTGTGGGTTTTAATATGTAGTCACAAATGTAAAAAAAATTATAAGCTTTGTTAATAATTCTTTTTAAGCAATGTTTATTAATTTTTTTTTTTACGATCGATAAGAATGAGCTAATATTAAGGGAAGCCTGTGTATGTCATGATTATTGCTAGCACATACTGTTTACTCTTTTTGGTCGAAAGCTACAATTCTGAACAACAGCTGTAGTAAACCTCATTCCACACTTCTGTCTTGTTTAGCTGACTCCAATATAAAACCGCTAGCCAAAGCGCAATAAATCCTGAATTTGTTGCAGAACGGGCAAAAGTGCCTTATTTTACTAACAGCTTAATCTATTCCCACACATACAAAAAGAGAAACTAATAACGCTACTCCCAACCTCAGGTCTCCAGAGTTATTACATCTGGATGTCAGTGGAGGATGATGACAAGATAAAGAAGCCACTGCAAATAACAGAAAATGAGGTTAGCACAGGCGCTAACGCAGTGCTAAAGCCAAACCTCTGCTGCTTTGTTTTTTTCTCGTAGCGTGTCCTGCACAGCTATCAGCAGTAAAGCTCGGTAAAACTGCTGATTAGATTAGTTCAAATCATGAGGCCTTGCAGCCGTACAATTTTGGTCATTAGGAAAACTCTGGATAGTTGGACGGATCTCTTAGCCATCTGGAAGAGTGCAAGTTTTTCTGTAAACTTTTTTTTCTTGATGGTCTTATAAATAAACACCCGTCGTCTAATTTTTCCTCTTACAAAAGCTGGCAGAGGCTGGATTATAATAAGTAGATGGGCTTTTTATCATGTTTGTGAAAACACAAAGAAGCCATGTGCATTTCTCAAACATTTTGTATGCAAATGCATTGATCTATCAAAGGCTCACATGTGTTATTGTTACACCAGGGAATACTTTTTAAAATGGAAATGATGCTCCTACTGAGTGATGGTCATAATTTGTGTACAAAATAGTTTGAAATATTTAACAAATATTGAAATGGTTTGTTAGGTCATTATTTGTTAGTTTATTTAAAGTCATTTAATGCTTTATGTATTTTATAAAAAAAAAAAAATATTTGCCTTTTTTTAATTCACATTCATTTATTCTATTTAGATAATTTTAGATTATTTGTTATATTTCATTAATGTAGGTATTTATTTGTTTTTTGTTTAATTCTAACTGATTTTATATATTTAATTTAAAATTATATTATGTAGCTGAAGCGATCACAGTCTAAAATTCATACTTTCTACTGTCTGGGAGATATTGAGATGTCTGCAGCGAGTTTTGTTGTCTTGCACGTCAAACCTGCCAAGAAGCTCAATTTGTTTGGTGCATTCTATTTCTATCTGTGCTTTGACAGGGTATAATCAATACTATCACTCTCTTTGTGCTCTCTCTTGCAGACAGTGCTACATATCCTCTAAGAGGAAGTGATGTCACGACACCATCACCGCTTTGAGAGAGACTATCGAGGCCCCTGGGACCGTCGCGAGCGAGCCGGTGGCCTTCACAATGGCGTTGGCCACAGCACCTGCTCCTCAGGACCGCCTGTGGCCAACGGCAACAACCGTCCAGGACTCCTCCCGCTCCCGGTCATCCCGTCCCTTCTTCCCACCCCAGTGACCATCGCTGTGACGTCGGCCAGCAACGACCTCGCCGCCAAGCGCTCGGGAGCCTCTGCATCCACTACGGCACCTGTTGTGAAGGTACAAGCTGTGAACGAGGGGGTGAAAACTGCATCCAAATCACTCGCATTTCCATTCTGCTCCCACTGCCAGATTGCTTCATTTGGTCCTGCTCTTCTTCTCCTTGCTAATTTTCTCTTTCATTATGCAAATGAGAATCTCTGAGCAATGGGCCGAATTAAGCCCGAGCCCGTGGCTCTGTCAAGTCTGTTGTGAGCAAGAAATAAAAGGCATCAGCTTGCTATTTGAGCCGAGATGAATGCCATTCTGGAGAATTATTTCAAGGGACGAGAAAAGCATGAACTGTTGTTTCACTCTTCATGCCGTTTAATCAGATTATCTTCCGTTTCACTTAGATTTCATGCGTAGCGACAGTTTAGTAGCTACTTGCCATGTGGCATATGCAGCCCATGCTCATATGAGGCGATGATTGACATGACCTTTGTTCGAGACCCACAAAACATACATATTTCGAAGGTAGTGTTCACTTGAGGTCTCTTTAATGGCTAATAGGAGGTGTTTGCCGTGGTGTATGTTAGTATAGTGACTTGCCTGAGGTGTGTGGAGTTGTTTTCAGGGTAATTACTCTTGGTTGTTATCAGTCGAGTCTCCCAGCAGAAGGGCTTGCCAGCTTTTCTCTACCTTGCTTGAAGCCCACTTCAGGGAGCAATCGGCCTCGAAACCTTGGCATCTCCAACTACAGCTACTGTCATCTCACATTGGCATTTTTTGTTTCAACTTTTCCGCTTGGGTGAATTCCGTGGGACTTCTGTGGCCGGAAAGCTTTGTGAGTATCAAACGAAATGCTTTAGCATTATGCAGATTGTATTAACACTAACCCTGCGGGCAAATGCCAGGATGCAGACCGCAGAGTTCTGCTTTGACTTTGACTTTGACGTGTCCCTCTGATGTGTGTTTTAGTATACAGGGAAAAAACTACTTTATAATCTAAAAAAAAAAATATTTTGTAAAAAAGTTAACTGCGCTACAATTGACTACAGCTTAAAATAATTTTTCAAAGCTAAAAATAAAGATTTTTGGAGTTTAAAATACTACAATTAAATGTGTTACTTGCAATTCCTTTGTAATTATTTGTGAAATTTACTAGCAAGCTTTTCAAAGTAAATCATACACCATTTTCCCCCCGTGCACAGTATAAGTTTATACTGAAGTTTATAGATATAGATTATTCAGTTTGTTTCTCTGGCTCTTAAACAGTGAGGTTTTTTAAATTAATGATTCTTGAATAAATTAATCTACAGTATTTGACCACATTGAACAGTTCTGGACAGAGGTTGCATTTACGCTAAATACAACAAAATATTGTTAGAAAAAAGCTGAAAAAAGTTTAAAACTTTAAAAATAACTAGTGTCAAATAATGTCATAACATTTAAGACCACATGTCCACCAAAGTGTTTTTAGCCATCTGAAAATGCCCAGCTGTGAGTGCTTGAGGGCACAGCGTTTGAGTCGATGTGGTTGCTATGATACGGAATATTCGTTAAAGTAATATGGTTTGACACATTGCGAATAAAATGTTTTTCCAATAATAACAATAATATAATGGCCCTGCAATTCCATCTGGTAAAGACATACATACTCGGAGACAAGCAATATTAAATTCTTCTTCATTGTTGTTCTGTCGTAGTACAAGCAGGTTGTGACGGTTTGACAGTATTAGTCCCGCCCCTCCTCCATTGTGAATGGTCAGCTGACTAAAAAGTGACAGTGATGAGCCAAAGTTGAATATTCTTCAACTCTCTGCGTAAAAAAGATGCTCAGCGCTCGGCACGCTCCTGGCATTTTAAAAAGCATGGCGCACCTTTGAAAACAATTGAAAAGGTTTGCTAGCCTTGGGAAAAAATGCTCTGGTGGACACGCGGCCTAAGAGTATACATTCCTGCAGCTACAGCTAGAGCTTTAGCAATAGAGCTGTTATTCAGGTTCATTCAACCAATTGCATATTTTGAGTTCAGAATGGCATTTTTATAATAAAACACATGTTGTTTATACAACTTCAAACTACATATACATCAGTGATGCGCGGGTTGATCCAAAATGAGCGGGTGCCTGCGGTCGCCCGCGGTTACGAGTCATCCAAAAATATTTTTAATGATATTCGGGTCACGGTCGGTCGGGTCTTTTAAAATAAAATGTATATAGCACTAGACACATTTTTGAAATACATAGGCCTACACTTTATTGGCTGAATAACTGGCATGAAGATGACGCATGAGCTAAGTCTGCACGTAGAGATGGAGGCGGCAAAGAAGACTGCATGGAGAGCAACAGCGCTGTTTTTGGTAAAACATGATTTTGACGACTTCATTAAGTTTTGTTTTATAGAAAACTCTTTTTAAAAGATTTTCGTTTTGTATAAATTGTATCTTAATTTTGATCAATGTTTTATCAATCAGTTGCCCGTATTTAATAAATAAGAAGCAAATATAGCCTATCAGACAATGTAATAAGGTGCCGGTATGATCACATGCATTGCATGTGAACTAAACTCCGCATGTGCCTCAGATTTGAGAAATATAGGCTATATATTACAGAAAGCTTGAAATGTCTTCTTTTAAATGAAAATATTCAAACCAAAATAAATGGGCTACTCTCTGATGATGTAATCCATATGAAATGTGAATTTCTCTCTGACGTTCCTGGGCGAATCTGCATTGCCAACTTCATCTTTGCAGCAACACAGAAAACACCAGTTTATTACTAAACAATAAAATGACTCCTTGCATATTTTCGAACCAGCAGGACATTCTGGGTTTAGCGAGACCCCACGGAATGAGCGAGCGGATCGGGATATTCAGAAATGCGCTCTCCGCTCACGAGCTCGGATCGGAAAAAACCCCTATGCCTCAATGTCTGCTGACCTTGCAGAAACATAGAGCATTTACTGCTTTTTTAAAATGCGGGTCGGGTACAATATTTTATTTAATTTTTTTTCCGGTCAGAGTTGCGGGCGAGTTAGTTGAAAACGACGGTCGGGTGCGGGTTATTAACACATTGACCCGCGCATCACTGATATACATATATATAATATTTTATTCAGCAAAGATGCATTAAATTGATACATAAAAAATTGGCATTAAAGACATTTAGTTCATTTCTGATTTTAAAAAATGCTGTTCTTTTGAACTTTCTAGTCGTCAAATAATAAAAAAAAAATGCATCACAATTTCAACAAATACATTAAGTAGTACAACTGTTTTCAACATTGATAATAATCAGAATGTTTCTTGAGACACAAGAAGGATCATGTGAAACTGAAGACTGGAGTAATGATGCTGAAAATTCAGTTTTGCATCACATACATTTTAAAATACATTATAATAGAAAACAGTGTTTTTAAATTCTAATATTATTTCACAATGTTACTATTTTTACTGTATTTTGGGTGAAATAAATGTAGCCTTGGTGAGCTTTTAAAAAGTAGTGTATGTGAAAAAATGTTTTCTCAACATTGTTGTGTTAGTTGTTGTGCATGTTGCATTCTTCAAAACTGTCTTCAACTTCTGTTTTCCACGGGAAAAAATAGCAGCAAACAGGTTTGGAATGACATGAGAGTGAGCAAATAATGATAGAACTTCTCTTTTATGTTAGCAGCATTGCTACTTTTAGTTAGTTAGTTTCCAGCACTGGAGGGAATTTGTTTACCTCAGCTTTCTTTAATTATTGCCTGAAGGAAACTCATCAGAACACGGTAGAGTCTTGAGGGACCGACACTTTCTCTGTCATCTGTCATCAAAGTCCCCATGTTGTTGTGCCCACGGTCCAGCTCGTAGATGCTATTCAGATAAATATAAAAGCAAAAGCACAGAAAGACATGAGAAGGATTTATCTAACGCCTTTCGTCTTTCCTTGGTAATGACATGGATGTCTAATAAGGCAAATTGTTTGTGTGTGTGTGTGTGGGTAAAGACTCTGAATGCTGCACATTTTTCTGGAAATATGTTTGTTTTTGACCTTGACAGGATTGAAGCATGTGATTGAGTTTGTGTGGTTGATTTACAGTATAATGTTTGTGAGTCTGTTTTTGTGTGCAAGACAGATCCACATCTAATTAGCGAGATCGAGAGGGACCCTCGCGTCGTCTCGCACGTCTTTGTGACAAACTCTACACAATGAACAATAAATAACGCAGCTACTGTAACTGTACTGTAAGAGGCCCATCTGCCTGAGCTGTCTGTCATGACTAACGACACTTCAGAACCAACAAACGACTCTTAATTGAACTAGAGGTGTGGCAGCTTATTTACTCACCGCCTCTTGTAATAAATTTTGTTTGTAATGCCTTTGTTTGTTTATTTATTTATTCCCCTGAGCATAACCACAAATCCACAGCTGCTGACAGAGACATTTTTTCATCATTCCAGGAGTGCTTGAGAAAGTTTATCATAGTCTGTTTAGAGCAGTTGGGGCCGGGGCCCATAAGGAAGCCTCAGCAAACTTGTAGGAGGCAAGATGACTTGAAATTAATATTTTCTATCCCTCAGGAAAGTGTAAATTGATCACACGATTTGAAGCACAGAACTTGGACTAGCAAAAAACGCATGCTCAACGATTTCTGTGTGGGTGTCACTAACAAAGCATTAATTGCTAAATGACAAGATGTTGTGGCGGATGTCGGTGCATCTCCTTCTGAACGTTGTTCTGACTGGTGAATTGCTTTGGAAATGATGCAGGCTGTCAATTCTGGGAGAGACACAGCAGTTTAAATGACCATTCAAAAGTTTGGGGTCAAAAATACATTAAAAAAAACAGTGATTTTATTTATTTATTTATTTATGTTGAAAACAGTTGTGCTACTTAATTTGTGAAAATATTTTTTCACGATTTTGTGGTGGAAAAAAAAAAGTTATTTGGAATTGAAATCTTTTGTTACATTATAAATGTATATACTGTCACTTTTGATTTGTCACTTTTTTTAATTCTTTAAGTGTTAATAAAAAATAATAAAAAATCTTGCTAAATATTCATTTAGGAATACAGCAAAGCGATTTATCCTAAGCAGGCATTAGCACGCTCTCTTTCAGTTATGTTACATTTAAAGACACATTACAATGAGATTACCTACAAGAGACCAACCATCACACACAGCTGGAGTGTGTTTCCTGACCCATTATCAGTTAAATGCCTGAATCCCGGGTTAACCTGGGTCACCTCGTAGTGCTCGTCATAGCCATTTGCACATTGCAGATTGATAGTGCTTTCTGTTGACTAAAGCGGTTTCATTCTCTTGTGGTGCATGACACACATTTAGCCGTTTGTGCTGATTCCATTCGTTTACAGAGCATCGTTGTTGAATCCTTGATTCTGATTGGATGATGGGTTTTGAGGTTGTTGATTAATTTCATATTATTCGTGACAGGTTTGTTGATGTCATTGCAGTTCATCACTTCTCAAGGTTTTTTTTTTTTTTTTTTTGAGTGGCTTTGGGCTGTTTTAAGCAGGATTCTTGATCAGTGTCATCAGTAAGCATGAAAAAGTGAATGATGTTTTGAGATAAACAAGATGTGCTAATAGACATGTGCATTTGATAACCATAGCTTAAGTGGAATCATTGATTCTTGAATTCTTTAAATGCAATGGTCCACCTTTAGTTATTCCTTACAAAACCTGTTTGTGCATATCTGACATTCATACGCAAGACCCAAGAACTTAGGTAACAGGTCAAGATCCAATTGATTATTTTAGTTTCCATGCCATTTCTTTCTCTTAACAGAAGCACATGATTGGATTTAACCAGAGGGCATGTTACTATGAACTTTTCAGAAATTATTAAAAAAAATTCTGTGGAATGTGCAGCTGTGTGTGTGTGGAAATGCCCTGATTTAAAATGTTTATCTCTGTCTTCGAGGGATATCAGTCTCGTTTTCATATGATGAAATGTCTTCCTCTTTGTGTCCTTAAATATTGGCTCCTCAGATAAGCCGGACGAAGCAATTAACCATAAAGAGCAGTGGCTTCATTTACAAAACACTAATGACAGAGATGTATAGACTATTTGGATAAACTAAATTCCCAAAAACTTTTCAAAAACTACACTATGTTGCTTTTGCAAGCCCTGGCATTTCCTTCAGGAAATGCAAATGTAGTTGTTTTGTAGTAGCATTTTGGAAAAGCACTTTTACAGTACATTGGCCTGTGCCAAATCCAATTGGCTGTAACTGCTTCCAACATGTTTCTATGGATTTAAAAACAAATTCAATTTTTGCCTTTTTAATGCTTTCTAATAGTTTTGCGCCTTTTTATCTGCGGATTCGTTTGAAGGCTAGATCTCATAGCTGAATAAACATGCATTTTTCACAACATAAGTGAGGGAAAATTTTAACAGAAGGATGTGAGGGGCAATTCATATCAATGTGAGTGCCAAACTTCAAGGCTTTAGTTCTAACTCACACATTTCAAGGGTGTTGTGTACTACAGTGTGCATATTCAGAGAGAGAGAAAGCAGAGCAGCTGCAAGTGTGAAGCAGAAAATGAATGAATGATGGAAACAAAGTGTCTCTGAGCCAAGGGCGGCTCAGCGGGGAGACATGAACTTTGGTTGACTTGCAACCTTTACTGTAAAGTTGCACAGAAGTGTTGTCATTGAGATGATTTCATTGCGAGAAAATGCACTAGAGAAGATTTCTTTATGATCCCTCAGAATTACACACAAACTGCCAAATAATTAATGCTAATTCCCAGCATGAGGTTTCATTGAGGAATCACTCCAATGAAAATTGGAGCTTAAAGTTCAACCAAAAATGAAAGCCAGTTGTAATTCCCTCTTTCTGTGTTGCTCTCTAGTAGTTGCTGTTTACATTTACATTACATTTATTCACTTAGCTGACACTTTTATCCAAAGCGACTTACAATTGCTACATATGTCAGAGGTCGCAGACCTCTGGAGCAACTAGGGGTTAAGAGTCTTGCTCAGGGACACATTGGTGTCTCACAGTGGATTCGAACCTGGGTCTCTCACACCAAAGGCATGTGTCTTATCCACTGCGCTAGCACCACCCCCATGCAATCATAATAATTGGGGAATGAAGCTTTAAAGTGACTTGTATAAGAAATGACTTGCAGTGCTTTGAAGACATAAAATGTTATTGTATGAGGAATAGACCAAGGAATAGACCAAAAATAAAAGAGTTATCAATTGAAAATTGCATTTAAAACCAAAGAAGTGATGTCAAATTTGTGAATGCATCATTCTTTAGAGTTGGATCTTTTCAGTTGATCTGGTTCACAGAAGGTCTCTGAATGATTCACTGATGAACTGAACTGATTTAGTTTACTGACTCAATAGGGATGTAACGATTCACTCAACTCACGATGCAATACGATTAAAAAAAGATGTTATTGCTTGGACAAAATGCTGCTTTGTACAATTATGTCTTTTAACAAAACTACATTTGAAAACAAACCCAAAATCAAACAAATAAACAATACAGATAAAATAAATCTCTTCATGTGAATCTTAGGCTTTGCCTGTGCTCCTTCCATATAAAATGAAAACTTAGTTGTATTACGATTAATTTAATATCTTAACCGATTTGAATCATCGATTTGATTTTCGACCGACTCTGGGTTTATCGTTATGATTTAGTTAATTTCCTCTTGATATTAACCGCTCGTTTATTTCTCTCAGGGGAGTGAGGAGAAAAAGTTATGACATGACAGTGTCATTTGAAGTCCCCAGTGCTGTCATCTATCGCTTTAAATCTTGAAGAGGAAGATGTAGATGAAATATTAATGGTTTTTAGTGTTCTGGCCTTGAATACTCGAATACTACTATTCATATGTTGATTATAAAGAAGCAGAACACATTTTTGAGGGTCAAAATATGGGCCCTCTGTATTGATCTTGTCATTTTTTTCCTCCATGTTTTTAACATTTTTATAATGTGAGACATGAATGAAGGTGATTTTTTGCTGGATAAAGTCACATTTTAATAGGATTTTCCAAACAAGGCATTTTTGTGCAGACAAAATACAGCCAGTTTAGTCTTGTAAAATGTAATTTGACACAAGTTAGTGTTGTAGAGAATACATTTGCATTTGCTCATTTGGCAGATGCTTTTATCCAAAGTGACTTACAATTGAGGAATCAGTGTTAATTTTGACAGCAAATATTGATTTAGTCTCAGTCATATTTTAGTTATCTAAATGGTTTTAGTTTTAGTTTGACTAAATGTCATAAGATGTTTGTCGGTTAAAATCTACAGTGTTTTGCATGTATTAAGCATTTTTCAAAAATTTCCAAAAACATTATATAGGTTTGATATTAAGGTTTTATCATGCAATATAGACACAGATTGAACTGCTGTGACACACAACATGCCTTTCATATTAAAATGAAATAAAACCACTTCTCATAAAGAAACAAGAACATGGTCCTCCTTTCAGTGAAATACCAGTGGTTATATAATATGTATAATTACCTACCATTCTTCATTTTTCAAGCA
Organism: Carassius carassius; assembly: GCF_963082965.1. Classification (NCBI taxonomy): domain Eukaryota; kingdom Metazoa; phylum Chordata; class Actinopteri; order Cypriniformes; family Cyprinidae; genus Carassius; species Carassius carassius. The sequence goes on from NC_081772.1 coordinate 4,444,516, forward strand.
GACATATGTATTTACTTAAATTTTGATCATTCCTTATTAGCGCTTCTAAAGTCATTCAGTCAAGAGCAGTGAGTGCTTTTCTCTCTTTCAAGTAAATTAGACTTCTGCCCTTTAAAACCAAATGCTTCTTACTGATATGCATCCGATATTCTACCAACTGTTTATATTCACCTAAGATACAACCGATTGTGTTTACATGATTACTCATCAAAATGGATAGTTCAACATAATTTGGTGTGTATTTCTCTGTTCATATGATGTGAAAGAGAACTGAATTCAGTACTCATGCGCCGTGTCTGTAAGAGGCGCACTTTGGCTGTGTGCGCTCAGAAAACCGGACCGAATTGAGTTCTCCTTTGCATTGTCATTCTTTTCAAATGTATCCACATGTCTGCTCTTCTCTTACTCCCAGATATTGACATTTTTGAACTGTTTATGAGACGTGAAGTGAGTGTATTCTAGCTTATGTCCCGCTGGATAGATCAATAGCTCATGTTGTAGATCAAATGTTCGCATCTAACCTTCCAACCACGCAGGAGATTCGTTCTGGATGGTTCACTTTCCAAATCGCCCCTCCATAACATTTTCATCTCATTTTTATTTATTGGCGAAAATGTCAATAGATTTTTGTCATAGTCTTTGTCATTCAAAACGAGTTTTTATCTAGTTATCATCTCATTTTCATCATTTTTTTTTGACAATTATTGTCAATGAAATTAACACTTAGGAATACAACAAACGATTTATCATAAGATGGGAATAAACACGAAAAGTGCTCATTATACAAGGTTTCAGTCTTCATTGAAAATAGTAAAAGGTTAGGTTGGTCATTCCACCAAGAGGCTACGGTGAAAGAAAACCTTGAGAGTGATTTTGTGCCAGTCCTTTACCGACCGCAGACTTCTGGAGGGGATGTAGATACATAGGAGAGAGCACAGCTAGCCGTGGCTGTCCTGTAGGCAAGCACCAATGTCTTGAACTTGGTGCAAATGGAAACCGGTGCAGAGAGAAGAGAAGCCGTGTGACATGGGCTCTCTGGGACTCACTGAAAACAAGATGTGCTTCTGCATTCTGAATCATTTGCAGAGGTCTGATTGCACATGTTGGAAGTCCAGCCAGAAGAGCACTGCAATAGTCCAACCTAGAGATGACAAGAGCCTGGACGAGAAGCTGTGTTTGAATGCTCTGTTAGGAAGTTATTGGTGCTTTCTGAAAGACCGGTTCAGCTTGGTTTTTCCTTTCCATATTCTGCTTTGCTAATTATGCATGATCCATGTCTGTGTTTTCTTCATTTAAAAGGAAATCCTTCCCTGAATGAATCCTATTTCATGTTCTCTTCTTACAGAAGTTTTAGAATGGCTTGCTGCAATTGTACTCTTGAAGCTAATGCTAATGTAAACTCAAAACTATGTGTGTGCATTAGTCTGATAGTGTTACATCTTGAGTGTCTTGGATCTTTTATTGTTGTGTTCCTGTTTTGACGACATTTAATTACATGTCTGCATTCGTATCTTTACAGAAAACCAACTTGAAGATCTTCAAAGCGTTTTTTTTCTTTGTCAGAATTGAATGGAGGAAAGAGGCTATTGTTCCTGCGACAATGAGAATTTCATGTCTTGAGGTCCAAATATGATTGAAAGGAAAAGAGGCTTTGTCAGTTGTACTTAACATTCTTCATTTAACATGTACTGTGAAGATAAAGCACATAAATCGAACGTTGAGGCCAGTTTTACAGTTTTATGCTGGATATTTTCCAGACAAGTACTGTCTGCAGAAAACATTACTGTTTTAGTGCACTGAATAAGCACACGTATTTGGAGGGTTTTGATGGGAATGTTTGGAGGGCTCATCACATAGCATTCCTAAGTAGTACTTGGGAGACACAGTGCTGTAAATGTACTGTACGGAAATTCCAAATCAGTTATGTTCCCCGTGCCATCCCCTGTCTTTAACATGGATTATGGGATCTGACTGTGTCTTTGGATCCATGAGATGTCTTTCCGCTGTGTCTTTGTTTAAAGGCAGTTCCAAACATGGCTCCGGTGCCTTTTCAGTCCAATCCCAAATTAATTTGTTTGTTCTGTTCTCACTTCAAAGACGTTAGCCCAGTTGGCCAGTCTGTAATTGCACACAGCAGGAAGTATATTTTCTGTTGGTCGCCGTTGAATACATAATTTTTCAAAAATATTTTTCTAGCATTGAAAGTGAATAAGTGAAAGTGACATGACATTCAGCCAAGTATGGTGACCAATACTCAGAATTCATGCTCTGCATTTAACCCATCCAAAGTGCACACACACTGTGAACACACACCCGGAGCAGTGGGCATCATTTATGCTGCGGCGCCCAGGGAGCAGTTTGGGGTTCAGTGCCTTGCTCAAGGACACCTCAGTCATGGTATTGCCGGCCGAAATTCGAACCCACAACCCTAGGGTTAGGAGTCAAACTCTCTAACCACTAGCCCACGACTTCCCCATTGCGTAATATATATAGATGGATAAAATAAAATACATATAATAATCAAAAATAATAATTATTATATTCATTTATATACAGTACACACACAGGGCCAAATTTCTCAAAATTAAATAATTAAATGTTGAAATATATAAATAAATCGTTACATACATAATGAAATGTTTAAACATAAATAAATGAATAAATACATATATATTACTTAAATAAATAAAGAAATTAATGAAGAAATTATTTATTCATTTATGTATTTTATTCATTAATTTATTTGTTCATTTGTTTATTGAATCATTTATTTATTCATTCATTTATTTCATCCCTCCACATTTAATGTTCAGGGTTACAGTTGTGGACACATCACTCAGTGGGCGGTGTCACCTTTCAAACTTGATTTCTTTGGTCGTTCTAATTTAAGTGCCTTTTCTTGTTTTTTTGCTTCATGAGCTATGGCTGAGGATGGTACAGTAAAATATCTGTTGCAGATGAAGTTATCAATCAAAACGTTGACTATGACATAATTTTTATACAATTAGAAAATATCCGGGAGATGTTGCCTGCAAGAGTAAACAGAGTTTAAGCAGCTTGTATTTTTTTTCGGTGCCCTCAGAGTATTCACACCGCATGAAGAGGAGCCGCGGCAGTATTGTTCTTGATCAAAACTGACCTGATTAATATGTAAAATAACACATGTTTCACAATCACAATATGCAAAAATAAAATGCATGACAACACATCATTTCTACGAGTTGCTAACATGACAGAATATGACAGAACTGATAATACCCATCTGTATTTGCAGTACACAAGCCACAGAACAGCTGTGGGATTTATTCTTTCTGCGTAAACTGACTGCATGCATACGTTACCAAACGGACGAGGCTTTTATACTTGTTGCGTTCACCGTTGTACTATTCTTTAAAACAAAAGGGGGCAACGAGGAGTAATTGTCCTCTTAAACCCTCGGGAATCACCGGACAGTACAAGTCTTGTGATGAATGAGTTGATGAATTAATAATTTCATTATGTACAAACTTAAAACAGTCTTAAACTATTGGCTGTATTATGCATCAAACACAAATAAAAAGCCTTGGACAAACTATGCAAAAATTTCCCAAAAACATTTTCCGTCAAAAAGCACCTGATGGAGTTTGAACTTCACATTAAACTGCTTCTGTTTCACACAAACGTGGGACAGACGTGCATGTTCGGCTAGAATCGGCCTGAACTCGTGCATCTTCGAATGCGGAGCTGTTTGGAAAGTTATCAAAAAGCCCTGCACACCGCCACGCGAAATGAGTTTGTGTACACTCAGAGCGAACTTCAGACAACACCACAATGAAGTCATATTTTCCGTGTGCACCCAAGCGAACTTGCGGATGCGTAGAATTTATCCAGTGAAACGTATTGGAACATTTTAAATTGAATGTTGACTACTCCTGTGAATTTTGTAGTAATGACAAAGAAACTAATTTTCATGTATTTTTTCATTGCATCTATACAAAGGTATTTTGGGTTGATGTTGAGAATTTCATTACAAGACAATTTAATACAGCTGTTAATTTGAGTGGGTCTGATTTAATGATATATGTTGATGGTTATGAGATAGAAAAGGATAAAGCGTATATAATTCAATTACTGGTTGTAATGGGAAAGTTTCATATACACAAAATGAAGTGGTTGGGTGGTAAACTATTTTTTTTTCAACTAATTTAAACTATACTGTTATATGGTATATAAACGTAAAACAAAGAATGCTCTCAGGACTTCTAGCATTATGTGAAAATTCGAAATAGACAAGTAAACTGTACCGTCTTGACTGTACTGTACTGTATTTTATTTTTTATTTTTTTTTTACTTGTAATCTTGTTTACTAATGGCATTTATATACAAAGTTGTATTTCTCTTGTTGTTATATATGTTCATATGCAAAAAAAAAAAAAAAAAAACTCAAGTACAAATCAGCCTTAATGGGTGTGTGGTGCTCCTGCTCTGCCTTTGCACTGCTTATGCATCCAGTGTGTAACAGGTGCGTAATGCCAACGTTACTATCGCTGACAGCACTGATTTCAGCCAAAATCTCCCGGATATTTTCTGCTTGTATTAAAAGTATGTCATAGTCAACGTTTTGATTGATAACTTCATCTGAAAGGGTCAACAACAGATATTTTACTGTACCATCCTCAGCCATAGCTTTTGGTGCGAAAAACAAGAAAAAGGCGCCTAAATTGTCATATTGCTGCTTGATGTCATATTGCTCAGTCTCCGCCCACAACCACAGAAGGACTGTCCCGTATTAGCATGTCTCAGCCCACAGCTAGTTATATGCTGTTCGCAATTTTCTCAGTGCTCGAGCAGCTATAGCCATAACAATGACTCGTAAGCAGTGCAGGTGTTTTGTTGTTGGATGTAAAAGTGGACATGAGTCTTTATTTTCTCCCAACATCAGAGCCACTGAGGGTGCAGTGGATTAGTTTTGTTTTTGATGGTAATGCTCCACCGAATACACCTACATTTATTTATGTCTGCGCAAATCCTTTTACTCCAGACTGCTTTCTTTGCAAAAAAAATTAAGCTCAGGCATGGATCAGTACCCACTGCTCGTGATCCACCTGCACCTCCAGAAGAAGTCAGTCTCACAATTTATATTTTTATGATTATTTGCAAATCGCCTTTCCTCTTTCATGAAAAAGAGGGGCAGGGTGAGCAGAGCTCATTATCATTTAAAGAGACATGCACCAAAAGGGGTTGCTGTATACAGAGCTGCTTTTGACAAGGTAAAAAGGGTGTTGTTTTACATGACCACTGAGGAATTTAAACTAAAGTCCATTGAAAGCATTTCATCAAGACCCTAAAACATCATACCAACTTGTGGAAATCCTGCATCCAATTTCCCTTTAAATTATATTTATCTCATTACACATGTGAATTGGCAGCAGATGTAGATAAATTAATTTTCACTATGACATTAGGATGGTCATTAGTGCGATAGTCTTATGCTTATTATTTTCATCAGGACACATTTTCATTTAAAACCCAATAGTGCTTTCTGAAAACTGTTTAATGGACTAGTAGTTTAAGCTGGCTTGCCTAGTTGATTGTAAAGTAAAAGCATGTTGTTTTGCACATCCCTGGGGTCTGTTGGATTTTGCATCCTTCAAAACAAAATGAGTCATCCTAGCCGATAAATGTAAAATGTTGTATTTTCTTGCAAAACTTCCCCATCCCCGTCCACTTTGTTTAGTCTTTTTTTTTTAAACAGTTGTAAGGTCTCGCCGATTTTGACTATTATAATGAACAGAAGGTTAGAGCCTTAGGGGAGCATGTGGGACGGACCTGCCCTGCTGCAGGCCTTACACGGTAATCTTGGATCCGAATCTGGAAACCTCTGTTCTTTATAAATAGCTCAGTGTGGACCTGATAGTGAGACTCCGTCGAAGAATGTTCCAGAGAGAGAGGGCCTCAAGGCGTTATGGGCATTAGATGTGTGGAAGATTCGTCAAAATCTCTGACAGTCTCACTGTGAAATCCGCGAGATTGATTTTTCAGTCCGATATGAAAGACAGAGCCCATCTGTGGTGTCGTAGAGACACTCCTCTGGCTACAGAAAGAGACTGTTGAGATTGTTTATGAACCTCTTGCACCTTGCTTCCGAGAGAGACTGTAGCAACCTGATTAGCATTTTTCAGCACCAAAAGACGAGCCCCGGTCCTGAGCGAGTTGAAAAAGTATTGCCCTAATAGTGTGTTTCTAGCAGAGTGTCTGGAAGATGAGTGTAGATCTTGTTCTTTTTCCTCTGGCTGTGTAGTGAAACTGACAGTTCTAACAGTTGTAGAAATAAGAAATGTGGCGTATAAACAGCATGTATGTCAGCCTTTTCCTGTTCTCCACCCCTCATTCTTTCACTCGCTTTGTCTCCATTTCTAAATATATGTGTGGTACAAGCGCTTCCTTGTCGAGGGCGTTTGTAGGAGCTGCGGCCTGCCTGACCGTATGCATGCCTGTGTGAAATTGGTTTGTTCATCCATTGTTTCTGTGTGGCAGAGATGTAATGCCTGATAGTGTCGGACTCTTGACGCCAGCCATTAGATCCCCATCTACTGGATCTGCAGAACCATTGGGACTGCTGACTAATGCATCCGCAGGAACATTTATTTTTGGTGATGGGCTGCCACACACCCAGGTGTTTAAGGTAAAATCAAAAACTACTGCTGTGTGCTTTCACAGTGCTTTTATGTTAATTGGTAACTTGGATATTGATGGAAACCATTCCATTTAGAATTGAGAATTGAAGAGCTGAGAATGGAATTTTTTAATTCAAGTCCTAAATTTCAATTGAATTCGAAGGTCCCTGAGATTTTGCCACATAGCAAACAGGATGCTTGTAAGGAAGTAGATAGGTAGATGGTTGGATGGACAGATAGATGGGAGAATAGGTAGATGGATGGATAGCTTGGCAGATAAGAAGATGGATAAATAGATGGATGTATAGGTAGACAGTAGACAGAATTAGATAGATATATGGGTGGATAGGTAAATGGATGGATGACAGATGGTAAAAAGTTAGATGGATAGATAGATGGAAAGATGTAGATGGATGGATGGATGAATGGATAGGTGGATAGGTAAGTAGACAGATGTATAAGTAGATGGGTGGATTGATAGACAGGTGGATATAGGTAGAAAGATGGATGGATAGATGAATAGACTGATCATGGATGGGTAGATGGTAGATTGGTAGACGGATGGATGAATAAATAGACAGATAGATGGGTGGATGAATGGACGGATGGTTAGAATATCTTCCTTATATTGTATTATTTGTCTCATAGTGAGAGTGTGTATGCAGGAGTGTGAGAATGTTCTTCTGAATGAACAATTACTATTCAGTGTTCATCTGTGAATTTGAAGTTACACTTGATCATGTTACGCTACCTCTACCTGAAAAGGTCAGTGGCTCGTTTGCCACCATTTAAAAAGGTCATTTTGAAGCACAGGACCTCTTGAGAAGAGTACATGGTGAGCTGTCTTTGAGCTGCGCTATATTGGACATCTGGGAGAAATGCAGTCAGTTCTTTTTCACTGACAGATTCTTTGTAAGGAACACCATTACTGCAACCTCACGGATAGCCGGAGGTTCTCTTGCCAACAACTATAAAAATGATGGTCCATGGGGCCATTAATTTCACACAGAACTCTTTCTCCATTTTGCATGTTAAATTAAAGTGCAACAGGATGTCCTTGGGGTCGTTTTCAAGTGTCAGGAAAGCATCTCTTATGAGCGGAAATTAGAGCAAAAGAAGCAAAAGTAATTCAAGGTCTAGCTCCATTTCTATGCTGAAGAATTTTTGTGCCGTAGAGTTCCACCACGACCATCCAAGTTCTTCTCCATTAAACAGCCATCATATACAAGTCCACCATTTTCGTTTTTTTGTTCTTAATTTCATAAAAACTCAAGTCAGCTTAAAATGTGATCCCAGTAGGAGCCCGCTGGAATCTGAAGCCTGCATTTGGCAGGTTTTGCATTCAACAATAGTCTGACGGATCCGCAGGTGGATCAAATTTCAATCAAATTTATGCCGTTTCAAAAAGAGCAGCAGGAGCTCTGACCTGGTTCAAAATATCCTGTGTCCGAATCCAATCCTTCTGGGCGGTGGCGTCATGCCACTTTGGTTCTTTGGCAGGAAAAAGCAGTGTCTCTCAGGTCACTCCACCTTGTTAAAATAAATAACTGGCATTTTAAAAAGATCCAGACAGTAAAAGGTGACATTCCGTGGACTATTTTCTTTAAGGTTAACTTAAAGGAAAGCAGATAACAGATGCAACCACGAGCACCTTCAAACCTTGTGGAGTAAAAGATCATTAAGATCAGTTTTCAAAAGCTAAAGATTCAGAGCTAATGCATCTTGTGTTTTATCCAAAGGATCAGACACACATATATGCAAAAAATCATTGCATATGTATGAGTATATATATATATATATATATATATATATATATATATATATATATATAACTATATGTAATACAAAAAAGGTCAAAGTGTATTCATTTTTAATATTTAAAAGCCTATTCATTTAGATTTTTTAACTATGCATCATTATATGGTTTGTTGAATTTTATTGTACGCATATAACATTGTATTTCATCTGCCCTGCCTGCCTATTTTATTGACTTTTACATGAATGTTCAGCACAAAACATGTCCATTATTTGCTTTAGTTAAGCAAAGCCATTTGAAAATGAACATAAAATATATGAAATTGCAATCTGAGGCTTGCTTGATTGTCGTACAGTACGTGATCGCCATTTCATTTTGAAACAATGAGGTGCAGTGATTGAAGTCCCTTCACATAGGCTGATGGTGAGTAATGCCGCAACTCACCAGGCTTTGAAAGACACCATGCTCATTTGTCTGCATTTCCAATTGGATGCGTCTAATGGCAGCAGCAGTGCATTGTTAAAGTTTGTTTGGGGCCACTGTGGAGCAGGAGAATCGATAACCAATTGACTGTGATTTCATAGCCTTTCATTTTGAAAGGTTCAAGGCAAGACTTTCATCCATATTGTCCTTCCAAAGTATACAAAGAGCCTGGCGTTATTTAATATTATATTGTGTTTGGAGTAAATATAATAGAAAAATATGCTGCACACGCAGATTGCTGTGGAAGTAGTCATTTGCTGCATCTTCAATTCTCTCTCTCTCTCTCTCTCTCTCTCTCTCTCTCTCTCTCTCTCTCTCAGAATCTTTATATGTAATTTATATTATATTTATATAAATTAAGTATTTTTTAAAAAATTAATTCATTTTATAGAATATTTATCAATTATCTATTTATTTTATTTTTTATTTAGTGCTTTTCACAATCTATGGCCAGGGGAATTAGCTCAAATGGTAGAGCGCTCGCTTAGCGTGCAAGAGGTAGCGGGTTCGATGCCAGCATTCTCCAAGTTGGCTCCTGCCCTTTGGGGGAAGTTATGGCCTAATGGTTAGAGAGTCGGACTCGCAATCAAAGGGTTGTGAGTTTGAGTCTCGGGCCAGCAGGAATTGTTGGTGGGGGGAGTGCATGTACAGTGCTCTCTCCACCTTCAATACGACGACTTAGGTGTCCTTGAGCAAGGTACCGAACCCCCAACTGCTCCCCGGGCACCACAGCATAAATGGCTACCCACTGCTCCGGGTGTGTGTTCACTGCTGTGTGTGTGCACTTTGGATGGGTTAAAAAGCAGAGCACAAATTCTGAGTATGGGTCACTATGCTGTTTCAGAGCTGCTTTACAGAAAATTATCCCTTAATGTCTTGAAGCCCCCAGTGAGCAAGCAAAGGCAACAAAGATTGATGTTCATCGGCCAACAGGCCCTAAATGCTTCATTTCAGGTCCTATCCCGACGTTGTGCGTTCACTGGGAATCTGAAATCATTATGGGTGCTGTTTGCATTGGTAAAAGCATCTGGTTGTTTATCAAACATTAAGCCTTCTATCAATGTAGTGTACTTTTTTCTTAACAGGAAGATGGTTTAAGTTTGTCCTAGTATTTGCCTGGAAAGCATGGACCTGAAAAGTGCTCCAAATTCAAGTTTGGACAGGCTGAGAGACCAGCAAACTATCATGCACTTCTAAAATGAAGTTTTTTTTAAATTTGCATTGATGGTTCCATGAGGACCATCGATGAAACATTTCCATTCCACAAAAGTTGTGCATACCTTCTTAAAAATAAAACTTCTTTATTGGAATCTATGGTTGCATGAAGAACCTGTAACATCCATTTACTCTGTAAAATAAAGGTTCTTTATTGACATTGATGCTTCCATGAAGAATGTTTAACATCCCTGGAGCCTTTACCTTGCACGAACGGTTCTTTATAGTGGCAAAGCATTCATCAAATGTTTTAAATATTCTTCGCACTGAGAAAAAAATGGTTCTTTTAAGATTGTGGAATATTCTGTTGCACAATAAGTTTTTTTCTTTAGATCATTAAAATGTTCTTGACACTAAATGAAAATGGTTCTTTTAAGAACTGCTCAGTTAAAGGTTCTTTGAGGAACCCAAAAAGGTTCAATTTCATCACTGCTGAAACCCCCCTTTTGGAGCCTTTTAAATTATTATTTTTGTCTGCATGTACATCATGCATTTAGTTTGTTGTAAAGGTTTATAGTTCATAACCTTGTCTCTTGCACTTGCAAATAAATACCATAAAACAGGTCTGATCTTGGTTAGTTATGTTTGTTTAGTACTTTCATTGGTTAGTAGTAGTTTGAGATCTGTGCTTCTCCGCTCTTGCCTCCACTGGTACTGTAGCTCATGTCTTTATCTCTTCTTTGCATATATGCTCCTCAACCCAGCCTGATCGTGGGCTGTCATCTTAATAAGAGACACATTAATAAAAGATAAGCTTTAAAATGCATGGGAAGTTTGGGGGCGACTCGATCATGGCTGTCCATTGTGGTTCTCATTGAGTAGAGGAATGACCCGCAGTCGTTCTTCATCACAATCATGAATTTGCCAATTATACTCGACGCAAATGCTTGAAAAGAACAATGTGCTGTCAGATTGCCGCAGGCTTCATGTGCATTTCATGGATCTTGTTTGCGATTCCCTGACACTATTGCACAATCAAATTGAAATACTGTATTTGCCCGATCTCTCACACACAAGCAACCCCTTCCATTCATCCAGTCCATTACCGCTAGCGTTAGTCGCAGTCATAAACATCAGCCAAGTTTATGAGTCATATCTCGCTTTTGTGCCTGTAGAAAAGCAAACAGCCCATAGACTCTCTAGGGGAGCTATTTGCGTGCCACTTTTCTCTGGTGTGTGCCTCAATTCATGAGCAAATGCTTCCCGGTGCCCCCTGTCTTTCTTATCAACGATATCTATGAATGGAGCAGAGACGTTTGAAGGTCATAATGAAATTAGAAGTATTTCATCATGCCCTTGCTGAGCGAGTAAAGCGAAAGAGAGTGCAATAAATATTTTTGAACGAGGGCAGTGCCCGATCATTTCTTTCTACTCTGTTGGATATATTATCACTGTAAATTTTTTTCCCCTATCTGTGCTGCAGGGAAGGTATTACAACATAGATTTTTATGATTCATCAGGGATTAAATCGATGCTGTTTGTGTTCATGCGCTCATATTTTAAGCTTCTGAGAAGCCCCACAATGCACTGTGTCATTAGGTTACTGGCATTACCATAAGAAAGCGTTGTGGGAGAATGTCCTTGACGGTTTACTCTTTCACTGTAAGATCACAAAAGCAAAGTTTGCAAGTAATGCCTAATAGAGATGCAAATATCCAGTTGAATGGGAAAACGTCTCTCTCGGATAGTGGCCTCTTGGCGCAAGTATCAGGATTAAAGCTTTCTGGTTTGTGCTTTCAGTAATTCTGGAGTTTTATTTGCTTTTACTAATGTAGCTAATCACTATCAGCAGTATACACAACTGTGTTTCTTTAACTGATGCACTTTAAATTAGCATTTTAACTCTATGACGTATATACATTACACAGGATTTGATTTTTTTTTAATGTATTGAAAGAATGCTATTTGATCAAATGTCCAGTAATATTGTAATGTTAACTATTTTAACAATTTTTAACATGTGACTTATTTTTATTGCATTTTTAATGTAATGAATTTTCAGCATCATTGAGTATTCAGTGTCACATGATCCTTCAGAAATCATTTGAATATGCTGATTTGCTGCTCAAGAACATTTCTGATTATTATCAGTGTTGAAAACAGCTGTGCTGCTTAATATTTTTGTGAAATGTTAAGCATGATATCATTTTTCAGGATTCTTTGTTGAATAGAAAGTAAAAAAACAAAACAAGCAAAAGTGTTTTTTGTAATATTATATACACTTCTACTTTTAATTTAATGCATCATTTCTGTAAAAGTATTAATTAAAACAAAGTATTAATAGTAAAAATTAATAATCAAGCGAGTTGCTAAGATTGGTTGCTTACTGATTTTTCTTTTCTTAAATTCAAGCATATAATAAATATAATATATATAAAATTACCTTTATACAGTATACGTTTATTAAAAAAGTCAATAAATATACTGATTTAAGAAAAAGCATAACAAACACTTACAATGGTATTCAAATAAAGCTCTTTTATGGTCCCAAATCTGAGCCTAAAATGATTATAAATCATCTTATTCGTTGTCTCATCTTTTGTCTTCTGAATCAGCAGCTGTCAAGTTTCAGTGTGTTATTATGACAAATACAGGGCTGGGAGAAAAATGTAATTAGTTCTGAATGAATGGTAGCTTTATTGAAAGAGACTGAGTGTGTTTTTATTAAGTATTTGTGTTCGACCCTTTTGTTAGAACAAGGTGTTCATGTGACAGTGGAACAGTTAATTACATTTCTTTTGTCTTATTAAAAACTACTTACCATCATTCATGAGTCAGAAACTTCAGCCGTTATTTCTACCATTATGAAGGGCCCGATATGAAATGTGTGGTCACTGTTTTGGAGACTTGAAAATGACTCCATGGAGCTCAGCAGAGCCAGTTTGTTCTCTTTTGTCTTCTAAAGAGTCTCTTACTCGCCGTGCCCTTCAAGAGGCAGGGTAAAGCATCATTACAAGGTAATATTTTCCTGCTTTAGGCGCCGGCATTTTGATTTATATAGTGTAAGAGAAAAATATCAATATTTATACACTGTGATGGGAGGGAAAACATTTAGGCAGTTGTTTTTTACTCAGATTCATTTAAATTTGTAATATGTAGGGTAAAAATATGAATAGATCTCTGATGTCCGCTGGTGAATGAGAAGTATGAAGAGCGTGGTGGAAGGTGAAAATGTTGTGTGTGTGAAGATGTTTTTGTCCCCACGGTCGGGCCGCTCTGAGTTTCCCACTGTCACTTCAGGTCTCTGCTCAAATCGATCGACCGGCCCTCGAGGGTTATCACATCCTCGTGCTACGCCAGGGTCACTGATGCAGGACGACAGCGCACGCCGTCTCTAGAGAAACGTTTCATTTCCTCCTAAACTGTAAAATTAACAACTGTGCTTCGTATGTTTATCAAATGCCCCGTTGATAAAGAAACTAATTCACAATTGACTGCCAAAATGCGTCTGTAACCAAATCATGTCCTTTCAGCGAGCGTCATGTCCCCGTTTGCGGCAGCAGCAGTGTAATTGAAACAAATATTCCCATCATTTTATTATTGCAACATAATGGGACTGCTTACGTGCGTTTTATTTCTTTGACATTTGCCCCTAAGCGCTGTGGTCGCAGGACTTTTTGCCATCCGTGGATGAATGATCGCCCAGAGTGAGTAACACTGAAAAATGGTCTCTGCGTCCACTTTCAAATATACTGCCTCATTTCATCAGTTTAAACAACCTCATTTAAACGCACTTAATGACTCTTACAAATGTCTGGGTGGAGGAATAGATTCACAGGCTATTCTCTGAGGGTTTGTGTCCTCCGTGTCCCGTCACGAGACTGCATGCATCTCCATTAGAGAACAATCGCACTAGAAAGCAGCTACAAGCCAATTATAGGCCGTCAAGCAAAAGGCCATCACAGAAAACACTGCGGCCGTTTGTACCCATTTAGAGTTTTGTTGTACTCTTACATTACCGTTACTACACCATTTTTACTCTTCTTCTGATTACTTTTCCCTGCAGGTTATTTGTCATGGTTACTGGTGTCTCTCTATTGGGAGTTTAACTCATACTTTGGTGGATGAAAAAGTAGCCATATGATCTCACTTAATGCTTTATATAATGCTATATTTATTTTTACTTTTATTTATTAGTTATTTATTATATAATAATATTTCAAATCATTTTTTTGGGAAATGGTCTCACTGTATGCGTGTTTATATAATGAAACGAAATGTTTATTTCTTTACATTTCTCAATATTCATGTCTGTGTGTTTTTTGTTAGAAAAATATTGTCTCACTAAATGCATGTTCGTATAGAAATAACAGTTTCTACACACACACATTTTTTTTTTTACTATTAATCTAAGTATTAATCTGTAATATTACTGTTTTTCCTGCATTTTTCAGTCAAATAAATTTGGCCTTTTTTGTATTATTATTGTGAATATCACAGCTGTTTGACACAGACTCTGAACACATTTGATTTGTTAATTAATGTGGCTGCTACTGCTAATACTATGACTGTTATTATTAAATATTAGTTGCATTATTTCCTAATAATTTCATTTAATTCTTTTTGACATTTTATTCATATTTAGATATTATTTTTGTTTCTGCGCACTTCACCTCAAGGCTTCAGTTACAATGTGCCATATGATGTCTTGGAATGTAACAATGTATAGATTCTTCAGAATTGCTATTAATGTAATTTTACTAGTAACATGTCACTACAGCATCTCTGCATATATACAATTCATTTCTAGCCGCGCTCTACACTGATCTCAATCTTTACTCACTAAGCTGTTTTCAGGTATTACAAAAGCCTTTAATTACTCGCATACTTAAATCAGATGAAGTGTATGTAGACTTAATTACTGTCAGTAAAGTGGTCAACTTTAATAATTCAAACATTTAGCTTCGGCATAGATGCCAGTGCACATTAAAAGGACATCAGTCACTTTTGAGTCAGACTGAAATACTTGCAGAAATAAATATTTAGTCTGAACATGGAAGCAAAAGTGCAGCTGCTCTGATTTGATTGTTATTTAAGCAATAGCAAGAGGATCCTTCAACAATAATAGCACACAGACATCTCTTAGGCTGTTAGAACTTTCAGTAATCTTAAACCAGGTTAAGTTTTATTTCAAATCGCTTTTACACTTCATCAGGGCCGGATTTATGCATAGGCATCTAAGCACTTGCCTATGCTTGCACATCCAGGGGGCCCAATAAGGAGAAATAAATATTTATTCTACGGGCTGCCTACAACAACAAAAGAACCAAACCCCAAAAAGACAATAACCAATAAAATAGATATAACAGACAGTACAACAAAAACTACCGCCTTTTCCTTATTTTCCTCACAAACTTACATTTTACGAAGCACTTTCTTTCTCCTGCTCTTTCTCATAAAACCCACACACATACAGTACAAACTCACGTCCAGCCCATGTGTGGCTCAAATGCACACAGAAACTTGTCCGTGCTGCCCTGCGACTTTATCAAGCAAGCAGATTTGCAACTGAAAATCTATATGACATTTCTCAGCATGGAGGTAATAATGGCGCTTCTTGAAGCAGTTCAACTTACCGTTTCGATATAAGTAGGGACGCTGCTGGTCCTTTTGCACCCCTTTTTTGAGTGTTGGATATTTGGATTTATTGTTTTGCTGACTTTGTAATGATTAAATAGTGTGTTGAAAACTCTCTCTCTCTCATAACTCGTTTGGATATTAAAGGCTCAAGTCTCCGTTAGTTGCTCTAAATTAAAATTACATTTTGTTATCAGCAGTGGGATTCTGTGATGGAGAAAACTGCAACTGTTTTCATGGATTATAATTTTGTTTGCTATTTTTGGGTGGTTATGTATATATTAATAAGGAAGAGGGGCCCTAAAATGTATATTGCCTATGTCACAATAAGAGGTAAATTTGGCCCTTCACTCCACTGCACTACCATTGTGCTCGCGTTCCACATCTTTTGCAATGTCTCGAGCATGACATGGTGTTCTAAAAAATTCAGAAAAATTACAAAAAGAGTCCTTGAGTGTTTTGTTTTTGTTCTTTTTTTACTGTCGCGTCTTTTGTTTTTCAAAGCAAAAACATGTTCTGTGTAATTTGTGAATGCCTTTTATAATGTCCTGCAATGGGGCCACCCCAAAGGGGCCCCCCACGCACTACTAGAGCTGTGGGGGTGTACGGTACGCCACTGCATCAGTCCCATTTATCAATATGCCAATGTGATGCATGAAGACAAACAGGTTTTGTTAGTGAAGTGAAGTGAGACTGTGGTGTGAATGCAAACAGTGCTTTCTGTTGAGTAAAACGAACTGAATCCACATAAATCAAGTAGTTTATAGCTACACTTTGAGGTTTGGGTTTTGTTTTGTATAGATGAATCATCATTTGGATGTTATTTAGTTTTCATTAGTCATTTATAATTTACAGCCATTGTTAATGGAAATATTTGTAATTTTCTTTTCTTTGTGGTGCTGCAGTTTGGTTAAACAGTCAGTGTTAAATCACAATGTTAGCCTGATGTTGCAGTTGCATTGCAGCTTGGTTTACATCCTGTTAACGCCTATGGTGTGAAACGGCATCTTCATTTCGCTGATAGATAAGTGGATGCTAGTTAGAGGGATATATTTGTAATTGATCTTTCTGCCATAATTTTATTACTTCTGCACAACATCTCATGGGACTGAAACTGTCTCATTAGTGTGTGTTTATATGTGTGCGTGTGCACGGAGAGGACAAAATAAAGCTTAAACAGCAGATGGGAACTGAACACCTGGCAAGACTTTGAGAGAAGAGTTTGATCTTTGTGCAGTGCGTCCGTCTGATGTGTTTTAGCTCATCGCCTCTTTTAATGTGTGGCTGGAAATTCAGCAGTTTAGTTGTCAAGAAAATTAGAAACAGCAAGGGGAAAAAGTCTGTGAATGTTATACCACAGTGAATTTCAATCTCATTTTTTGTAAGTGGATTTTTCTAATCTTCCTGTATGCTAGAGGCTAGGTTTAAGAGGCTGGCAAAAAAACACTTTATTTCTTGGAAGATAACAACGTGCCAAGGAGGCCCTGGCCACAGGAAACACTGGCACTAGTGATCTGGCTGTCAAAACTTGCACAGATATTTGTAAAGATGCAAATTTAAATTCTTTAAAAGGAAGAACAATTCTGCTTATTCACATGGGAGAAAATTAAAAAAATAAATAAACCAGTAATAATAATAATAATATATTAGAATATTATAAATGAATAAATAATGCAAAAAAATACATTATTTTAAATTAATGAAAAAATAATAAATGAATAAATACAATTACAACACTGAAAAATTGTGTACATCTAAAATGCTTCAAATTCTGGAACTATAGCATAGATTTGAGTAATAGAATTTATAAGTTCTCCTAAAAAATTACAGATTTTCTTTTTTATTTGCACTCTCCTTTGGTGTAATAAATGTTAAAAATATAAAAATTTACTTTTCATATTTTAATAAATTTCATATAAAGAATGTGTGTGTGTGTGTGCGCGTGTGTGTGTGTGTGCGTGTGTGTGTGTGTGCGTGTGTGTGTGTGTGTGTGTGTGTGTGTGTGCGTGTGTGTGTGTGTGTGCGTGTGTGTGTGTGTGTGTGTGTGTGTGTGTAGCAACGTATTGTGTTAAATCGAACTACAATCGGATGACTGCATCATAATAGGGGTGAATCGTATTTCATCGCATAAGTAGCTGCTTCATATGTATCTTTAATGTATCATATCGATGGCTATGCATCGAGATGTGTATCGCAACGGTCTCAGTTATGGAGCTACATCCCTAATATGAAATAATAATAATAATAATAAATGAAAATATTTTATATACTAATTTTTATATTTTTTAATAATTTATAATTTAATTATTAATTTATTTGCTAGTTAATATAAATTAATATATTGATAGATATTACAGTAGGTGCTTATTCACTGTGGGTTGTAATAGAGACTGGTTTTTAGTCCCAGTGCATCTGTATGTGAGTCACATGATGTCTTTGCTTAGATCAGCAGAATGGATGTAAACTGCAGAATCCAGCTAATGTGAGGAACATAAACACTGATGCAGGTGAGCGCAGGGGTGATCAGAGGACCAGGAACCAGATCATTCTCTCCCTCTGCTTTCAAAATCTGAGAGAATCAGATATGCTGAACAAAAGCAGTCCAAAATCTGCAGCAAATGTCTGTTTGAAAAAAAAAAAAAGGCACAATGTGTGTCGCATATTCTTTGGGCATCATGACCATCATGTTTTTTTTATTAATTTATTTATTGGAAGTTTATTTTTGGCTAAATTAATGTTAATACATTTTAAAAATGACAATGTAAGACTGAAAAAAAAACACAGAAAATCATTTTGACTTTTAATTTTGTACCATATGATCTATAGACTATAGATTATATTTGCACTTGTGTAGCATAGTAATTTCTGAAATGTATATCCATTTCAAAAAACCTAACACTTGATTCCCTAAAAAAGATAAAAGTAAACATCAACAAGTAAACTTAGACATTTACATTTTTTAAGGGGAAAAAATATTTTAGCAAACAAATATTGCGGTTGATAAATTTATAAATTAATTTTTATGAATGAATTAATTAATTAATATTACAACACTGATAAATTGAGTACTTTTAAAATGCACAGATAATTAATAATAGTGAAATTAGGGCATGAATTTGAATAACAGAAATCATAAGTTATTGTAAAAATGTAGTTCATTTAAACTACACATTCGAACAATTGTATAATTATGAATACATTTGCATAATAAAAATCATAACAATGATTGTACTTAAAGACTAAGTATTAAATATTAAGTATTAAACTGAACATAAAAAAAAACTCTGCTGGACTTTTGACTCA
Source organism: Carassius carassius (assembly GCF_963082965.1). Classification (NCBI taxonomy): domain Eukaryota; kingdom Metazoa; phylum Chordata; class Actinopteri; order Cypriniformes; family Cyprinidae; genus Carassius; species Carassius carassius. Next base: position 4,463,506 of record NC_081772.1, read on the forward strand.
AAATCCTCTTTTGTCCAATTTTATAATCTATAGCCAATAGTCTATATATACTTTTGTAAAGCAGCCATTTCAGCAACTGAGATCAATTTTATTTATTTTTTTAATACAATTGTTGGGTCTCCAAGAACATAAACATAAACAATCAACACTTATATGTTTTATTTATTTATTTATTTTTGTGACAATGTGAGTGGGTCCCATGCAAGATGTGTGCCATAATGCTGATGTGTTGTGAATGGCTGCCAAGGCATTGCTGTGTGGTCTGCTGGGGTGTTCACAGTGATTATTAGCATGTTGGTGTGGGGTTACTAAGGTGTTGCTAGGGCATTGCTGACTGGCTTCGATATTAGCATCTCATATATCACAGCACTCTTTGTGGGGTCAGTAGAAGCGCAGTGGGATACACTCAGTGCTCCTCTCAGAAAAACTAAAGTTGGACATAACTGCATTTACCCGCGCGTCTTGAGGGTGAATAAAGCATCAGGTGCTCGGTGTGAGCATGAATAACCCCACATCTCACGCTGCTGTTTCTTTATGCTGTTGTGTGATTTTCCTCGGTGATTGACAGTCATGTGGTTTGGGCCGGAGGAGCCGGCTGATGTTTGACAGTCTGCTGGGGTTTCTCCTCCATTTAATGACCCGATTTCCTGCCGATGTGCCTGCATTGACAAAGCCACGGCTGGGACAGAATCAGGCTATTTCTGCCCACTGGTAATTAGATGGAAAAACAAAGAGGTTCCTCTGAGGAGGTATGTAGTGTTATTCTTGGTGCCGCTCAACATCATTTAGATGCACCTGTTTGCCACAGTCAGCTTTTCGTTCTTTAAATAAACTCCCAGCCTAAGGCGGTGTGGAGCAACTCCCGCGATCCAAAAATAGATAAAAGTATTATATTTTATTGTGCCACTGAGTGTTTTCTTTTCTTTGCCCCAAATGTAACAATTATTTTGAAGAAACTTTTATAGAATTTAATAGAAATATAATAATTTTTTTATGCCTTTTTATGTATCTTTTGAACATTTTCACCATTATTGCGGATATTTAATGAATCAATTAATGAATGAATAAATACACCTTTGTGGGGCATGTTGTCTCACCGTATATTGGATAATTTTGTCACAATGGAACTCCACATTAAATATTGAAACCAAATTTGAAAAGTAAAATGGTTATGAAGCACAAAATGATTCACAAAATATAGATAAATAAATAAAACAAAAAACAAAGATTGTTTTGGCTAACGTGTTCTAAAGGAAGTATATATATTAATGAAAAACTAATTAATTTAAAATAAATGAACAAAATTACAGTTGTGTTCATTGAAACATGTGAAAACGTGATCCACCTGGCCTTATGAAAATGTGACAACTTTAATAATAAAAACCAATTTTGAATATTTACACAGTACTCAGAATCTATGTTCATTATGTAGTTAAATCTTGCTGTATTGCATCGCATGTTTTATTGTTTTCATTTAAAATACAGAAAATGTGAAAATTCTGTATACTTGATTAATACCTCAATAACAAGAATCAGCCATAGTTTAATAATAAATATGATTTGAATAATAAAATTCACAGATGTTATCCTAATCTAAATTAACCACATTTTAAAAATGTTTAAACTAGCCCCAGTGTCCCATACAATCTATAGACTATAGCTTATATATGCATGCGTGTATCATAGCAATGTCAGCCATTCATATCTGTCAAAATAAAAAAATAACAAAGAAAATAAATCACAATTGTGCATCTGTTGTCCTCTTTGTGCACCAGTTTTTCCAGCCTCAGCGCTGTTATAATGTCACAGCGTATAAAGTTCATCTTCTGCAAGACTATTACTTTCTCCCTGTGGTCTTTTTGTTGACAAGTGGAAGATATTTTGTGACGAAAAGAGTGGCCATCAGTGGCGTTTATTGGATCCAGCATAAGGCATTTCACTTGCTCTTGTTTGTTCTTGTGAAGGACAGCCATAGTTACGTGTGCTATCAGCAAGATTTTTAATGCTTCATTTCTGTCATAAAACTTCAGTGCGATTGTAGAGATTAAATGGCTCAGAATGAGTCTTAATTAAATTTGAATCAGCTCTGTGAGTCAGAAGTGCATTACGATCATGTGTGACTCAAGCTCTGATGGCTCACAATGTCTCGCTGTCCCTGAAATATTTGTAGGTGTCAAAGACATTTTTAAACAGTTGACGGCAAAATAATGCTGCCATGTAAAAGCCCTAATTTTCACCAAAATATAGGGCAACATTGTATGAGGCAGTCCCAAAATGCATTGCAGTGAGAACAGTGTAGAATTTGCATTCAAGATTGCTCTTCAGTTTGATAAAAAATATATGCATAAATTTGCAATACATGCAATATTGGATAAATGTAAATGAATTGCGCTTATTAGAGTACTGAGCTTAGCAGCTTAATAATGCCAGTTGAAATAAACCGCAAGCGTTAGTTTGCTATTCTAGCAGATATACTCTTGTGTACTTCACTTAATGCGTTTTGTTGTGTTGCAAGACATGAACATTAACAGAGCTGGTGAGCATGTAGTGCACTCATTTATGAACTTCTATTTTGTTTAAGATGCCCATATTCATACTGACAGCAACAAAGCAACTGGAAGTCATTTATTGTCAATGAGAGCAGGTGATTTGAGGCTACAGTGACCCTGTTGACTTGAGCATAATGCATCTTAATGTATATGAGCAGTGATCTGTTGCAGTGACTGCTAATAGAGCGCAATAGTGAGCAACATTTAAATTCACCGACTTCAGTTCTAGTCTAGTCTTTTACCCACAAATGTTCTCATCTTTCTCTCGTTGCAAGGTTTAAAAAAAATGGTCATTGTGTACTTATAGTATTTTTTGAGGGACTGAACTACAGTTCTAAAAAACTTGATGTGACATACAGCCAAGTATGGTGCTCTGCATTTAACCCATCCAAAGTGCACAAACACACAGCAGTGAACAAACCAACCATTTATGCTGCGGCGCCCGGGGAGCAGTTTGGGGTTCGGTGCCTTGCTCAAGGGCACCTTTGTCGTGGTATTGCCGCCCCGAGACTCGAACCCACAACCCTAGGGTTAGGAGTCAAACTCTCTAACCACTAGGCCACAACTTCTCCCTTTTTTGTATATTTTATTATTATTATTATAAATTAGTTTATTTATTTTTTGCAGTATAATTTTTTGGTGATTAAAGGGATAATTCACCCAAGAATGAAAATTTGATGTTTATCTGCTTACCCCCAGGGCATCCAAGATGTAGGTAACTTTGTTTCTTCAGTAGAACAAAAACAAAGATTTTTTACTCAAAACGTTGCAGTCTGTCAGTCTTATAATGGAAGTAATGGGAATCACAGCTTTGATAGTCGAAAAAGCATACACAAACAAAACCAAATTAAACACTGCAGCTCATGATAATGCATCGATGTGTAAAGACATGAAACGATCAGTCTGTGCAAGAAACTTGTGACATGACACACGAGTCACACGTCGGTTGTTGAGAAGAATGCGCTCAGGACAGTTCGGACATTACGGTGAATCAGAGATAAAGAAACAATATAAATAAAGTTAAAAATCTTCATCTGTTTTCTACTGACTGAACAAATCTACTGACTGAACAAAATCAGCTACATCTTGGATGCCCTGGGGGTAAGCAGATAAACATCAAATTTTCATTTTTTTGAGGAAAGAGATTAATACTTCATTTTAGTACTAATACTTTTATTCAGCAAGGGTGCTTTAAATTCATCAGTTAACCTTTATATTATAGCAAAAGTTGTCTATTTAATTTTTTTTTTTTTTTTACTTTGTGTTTATCAAAGATTTGTGAAAAATAATTATTAAGCAGCACAACTGCCCTCAACATTGATAATAATCAGAAATGTTTCTTCAGCGTATTAGAATGATTTCTGAAGGATCATGTGACTGAAGATTGAAGTAATGATGCTGAAAAATCAGATTTGTGTCAAAAATTATAATTTATATTTTGATTTAAACTTTTCATAATAATTTTTTAATAGAAAACTATACTCATTTTAATTTATAACATTTAACAATATTACTGGTTTAATTTTTTTTTCATTATATGCAGAATTATATGCAGTGCATATAAGCATATACAGTGTCTTCACTTAGCATCAGAGCTTACCTGCAGTTCAGTCTTGAAAGGTTTATACATTAACAGAAAAAAAAAATCAATGTCTGTATGATGTGCATGAATGTGATTTTTACTGTTCATTATAAGAGAGTTAAGACAATGAAGCTCACGTGATCCATCTTTTCATACAGGAACATCTGCAGTGACTTCCAGTGATTTTTTTTTTCTTCTTACCCAGCAGTATTCCATCATTTCTCAAAGAATGCTGGGAATTCTTTTAAATCTGATGACAAGTGAACCTTTGGCAACCCACGTTGAAACCATTCTTCCTTCTGACAGATCTGAATTCCAGCGTCACACACATTTTCTACTTTGCTCTTTTCCTAGATGTTTGCACTCCACTCAACATTAATGGTACCGGCTCACGTGATTCAGCACTTTAAAAGGTCTTGTAAAGAGCAAATTGCAAGGACATTTTGACTTGTCCATTGTTTACCATGTGTACTGTGGTGTGGGTTAAGAAAAGAGAAAAACAATGAAAAGGGGATTCAATGAGATGCTTTTCAGTAGCTCTTTGTGTCAAAATGGTAGTTATGTTCTGTGAATCAGAGCTGCCAGTCTCAGGCCAAGTGAAAATAGCATGTCAAAGGAGATGATGTGATGACGCCTGATGATGGATAGAGCTTTCTACTTTCTTTCTCTCTCTCCACGCTGCCCCCGACTGTGCCGCCATATTCTCGTTGGCTGCAACATGTTGGAAAAGGAAGATTAAATAAAATTGAAAAACCCATTTCGCCTCCGGTTCGGGTTTGCCAGCAGCATATTCCCCATTTCTGCATGATCCCTGCAGTCAGGAATTAGTGGAGAGTATTGTTTGTGGCAGGCAGAATCAGTGAACAGGTGGTGTTATTGAATTTTAGATTTTGATTGAATTTTTTATGTACAGTATACTGACATTCGCTTGAAATGACTTGGACTGTGAGAACATCACAAAGACACTACTTGCACTGAAACAGGACCAAATCAGTTTTATCAATTTGTTTTTTAAAGTTGCATATATGAAAACATCTTAGCAATCATTAAAAACATTGTAGCAACCACATAGCAATGTACTCGTAACCACTTAAACACCTTAGCAACCACTTAGCAGTCATCCTATAGACTACCCTAGTTACCACATAGCAACTCAAACACCTTAGCAACACCCTGGTAACCACACAGAACACATCCAAGCATTGTGGTTGTGAGTTTATACATTCACTTTTTTACAGTAAATGAAAAGTTTGGGAAGCACCGATACTAAATTTGTTAGCCGATATTGATTATTTTGAATGATATTTGCTGATAACTATACCAATAGTCTAGTTTTTTTAAGGAGAAAAAAATATCTCCCAACTTATGCTGTAAACGATACTTAAAACCTCTCATTTGGTACAAAATATTAAAGATTACAATTAACAACAAAACTATTATATTCAATGCTGTTGAATTTTATTATATTCAAAGATGTTTTGACAATAATCACACTCATTTTATTTATATATAACTCCATTGCATATGTAACTCATGAATTGTGTCATGATATTCAAATATTCATATATAATTAACAGCAAATAAGCTCCATCTGGTGTCTTTTATAGCTAACTAATAAACTGTGAACACTGGATAACGTTTCTGAGGTAAATGCAACGTTAAGCAACATATTCACAAGCTTCTTTTTTTTATGTTTTTCTTTTCGGTTGAAATGCTTATTGAGAACGTCCTGTGTTAACAACTTTTCGTCAATGCGTTATTACTGTATATAATCAGCTCTGACCATCAGCTGTTTTTAAACAATCAGATAGTGCAGATAATTGCTTTTATTGGCCAATACTGATTATTAGCCGACACATTTTTTGCATGTTGTAAATGTGCAGGAAGGCTTTTATGTTTGGTTGTGATGGGAGCTGATGCAGCAGTGCTGGTAATGGAGTGTAGAGCAGCTTTTTAATGTTCTAATGTCAACTAACTTATACTGGTAAGAATGAGAGTGATTAACATTTTTCTTACTGCCCTGCTGCTGACCTGGCACCCTCTTTCTGTCTAAATCACACTTTAATTCACTCAAGTGTTTTTTCTCTATCTACCTCCCTCTCGTTCTCTTCTCGGCTCTGGTACACACACACACACACACACACACACTCTCTCTATCTCTCCTCACAGCTTCGGTCCCATTCTTGCTGCATTCCTACATGTCAGTCATATAACATGTTCTCAAACAGCATGTTCATGCCAGCAGGAGCAGATGTTTCCTGCATGCCTGGTCCTGCCGGTCCCAACTGAGTCTCTCGCCCACCTCTCTGTGGACCGGCCCACCTCTCCTCCAGCTCTCTCTGTTTCCCAGGAATAATCACTCCTTTCATGGTCTGCTGTGAATGAGGAGTCATATATGGGAGAGAAACGGACTGCAGGAGATCAACAGATATTAACACGCTGTATGCATAACATGTTTAGATGGCGTCCTGGCCAAGAGTTGTTATATACCTGGAGAGAGCGATCCATTAGCATTCCCATTCGTCTCCATGGCAGGTACCCGGCAGCCCTAGACGTACATGACCTGAATGCTGCCAGCTTTGGTACATGGCCGTGTTGTTTGAGCCTGTAAAATGCCAAATGACTGTTCTCTCTATGTAAGAACTTTATTTTATTTTTTAATATATTTATTAGGGGTTGCACGACTACTGATTTCTACTAGTCAATTTTTTATTAAAAAAATACTCTAGTTACTCGACTACCCGTGGTTCATGCTACTGTAAATGAAAAGACATTAAATAGATTTTTTTATTGTCAATAAATGCTTATTAATGCATAGCCTTTTGCAACAATTACATATATAAATTGTCAAAACTATTATGAAATTACATATTTACATTTTCATGTAACAGCCAGTATTTGTATTTGTGTCTGTAACAATCACAACATTTTTCGTATCTGCATTCGGATACAACGTTGTACAGCACTTGATAAGTCCGTTATGGCTATCTTTTTTTTCATAGTTATCACTGAACAAGAATGTCGTGTTAAACTAAAATAATTATTAATTTCTTAAATAATATTTATCATGCAAGCAGAGAGATGCCATGACAAACGTTTAGTGATCATTTGAACACGACTGAATCAATTCAATGCGCACATTTTTATTACATTAACTCTTTAAGCAAGTCTTGTTTGATTTGCGCTCTTTTCACTCGTAAAGTTTATATTGATTCACTTCACACTCGTAACTTTAGCAGCCTCTGTATAATATTGCGCTGATTCCCTGGCTCACCTGTTATCTAGCAAACTCCGGACTGTGCCAGCTTCAGCCGAGTATTCAGGCAGAATTATTTCTTGTCCGTTATTCATTTTTGAAGCCATTATATATATATCAGATCAGAACTTACTGTTGTTAAGAAACTGTGCAATATTCCCCAGACAGTCAGAGAACAGGCTGTAGCAAGAGCATTTGAAGCATTTTGCACACAAAAATGGCAAGAACTGGTTGACAGGTGTATATATATGTGTGTGTATATATATATATATATATATATATATTCCTTTTCTTTTTAATTTTAGTAAACAAAAAAATATAATTTTATTGTTTGTTTTTTATTCGTTTTTAGATGTCTGTATAAGTTGTATAATTTAAAAATAAATTATAATTTTATTTCAGTATTTTTTTTTGTTTTTATATCAGTTTAAGTTCAAATAAATTAAATTAAGAATTGTTCCTTGCCAACTAGCTCAAGTAATTATCTATTTTATTTTGGTTAATTGCTTTATTTCAAGTAATGAACATGTTTGTGGTTAGTCGTACAATTTTTGTAAGACATTTTGTGGGTTATTTCTATTTCTATCAGTAGGAATCCCTGCGATGGGCGGTTTCCCATGCATATTTTGCTCTCATTAAAGTTGGTCACATGAATTTTCCACGCTGACCAACAGAAATCTGCTTGGTTTGTAATTGTTTTATGTGTGAGCAGTGCTTTATACATCACTACACTATTGAGAATGGAAAACGGACTGTTTTCCCCACAAAATTTCATCTAAATTTCCTGAATGTGACTTTACCCAACAATAAATATGAAAGAATATACTCTAGTTATGTGCTTAATATGAAGATTTGATAGAATAAGATTTTGTCAGAATAAGCTTGACAAGTGAACGTGACTATGCTGATTAATGAGAATGATTGTAGGGTAGATGCTGTCAGGTAGCTCATTGTGCTCACTGCCCTTTAAAACAAACAGTAGCTCTGCTTGCGGATAAACTGAAGGGTTCTTCAAGTGCTCGACGTTGCTATTCATCCTGGCTTTCGTTTGATCAAGAGTCCTTAGGTTATCCAAGGCAGTAGAACAATGGAGGCGTAAAGAAGCCCTCAGGCCCCCCGCTGGACAAAGGGCCATTGTCTGCCGTCCTCCTGCCGTTGATGTGTGGTGTGCTTTGGTGCAGTGGACAGGACGGTGGAATGGTAGGATCTCCACAGCCCCTCTCTTTATCTGAAAAAAGAGCCTGTGTTCGGCGAAATCAACGCTCGTATTCTTCATGTCGGCTGGCATGCGTGGAGAGCCTCGCCGTAACACGAGAGCTTTGCAGGACGTACAGAATCAGGGGGTTTGTGAAGAGGATATTGAATTGCTTTCATTATTCCTTTGAACACTAAAAGAAGCTCTTTGTTGTGATGTGAGAACATGATAGGCTTGCAATGGCCAGTTTCGTCAATTATGCTAGAAACTATGCACCACCCATGCTCAAACTAAAAAGGTTTTTTTTTTTTTTTTTTTTTTTTTTTTTTGTATTATTTGACTCTGAGTTTTACCACTCAAACAAGCTTTCAACAACATCCCATAGCAACGAACTGGACATAGTAGAAAGTAGATCGAAAATTATTATGTTGGGTGTAATATATAGCAAAGCTGTTACCCATATTTATTCATATTAAATAATGTGATTAAAATTATATATTGGAATGACTGCAAATCATAAATGATGCAAATGCTTATCATAGCTGTTTAAAAGGGGGGGGGGAACTATTTTGAGAGTGATTGCGGTAACATTAGTGCAATGTTTCAGTAATATTCACTGTAAGAGCATTGGCACATTTATTTAAATAGATTAAACGTTTTCAAAGAATAACCTGTATTTTCCTTACTATATATGTGTTTGTGTGTGTGTGTGTGCATAATTTTACGAATACATTTTTTTAAAGAATTGTTACTATGACCTGACTGAACGACATAATTTCAAGAATATTTCAGTATTTACTTATATTTCTAATATATACATACGTGTGTGTGTGTGTGTGTGTGTGTGTGTGTGTGTATATATATATATATATATATATACACACACACACACACAAACCCATACACACACATGCAAATATATTTGGTACATTAGGTGCTGTTTGTTTTTTCTATATACCTTTTATATTTATTATTATCCAAGCATTCTGATCCTCCACTGGTTGTAAGTGAATAAGATACTGGGTTTGAGATGAAATAGTGTACATTGTTTAGTGAGTTCGTTCCTTTATTCCTTCGAACTCAAATAGAAGCTCTTTGTTGTGATGTGAAAACATGATCAGCTTTCAATGGCGAATTTCCTCAATTATACTGTAAACTACACCATTGCTTTTCTAGTATTTTCTGGTTTTGTTTGACAAATGAATGTATGTGTCTTTCATCTAAGCGTACTGTATGTTGAGGCAGTCAGAAGGGTGCAGGATTACTGTATGCACGCTGGCCTGCTAGAGAGAGAGCTCGTTCACTGCCGTGCTGTACAGGAAGCGTGTAACCATGGTGATATTTACCTCAGCTCCATGCTTGGCTGCAGCGCTCTCAGATAACGTCCTGTTGGAATCGTTTCTGACCAATCTGGCTCCTTCCAGAGTAGAATGCGTCCCCCGAACCTCATTTGTGCACCTGAATGAGGAAAATCATAGTGATTACATTATTCAAATGGTAGAGCGATTGACCTGTTATAAGTGCCATACAATCGGGTGGCCTACTCATGTATTAAAAATGACATTTAAGAGATTACATTATAGAAGTTGTAGTCTTTGTAATGCGCAGCAGTGAATATGTTTAATGGAGGAAACTCTTGAGTGATGTTACACCATTAGCCTGATGAAAAATGATTTGTATAGCGTTCATTTTTATCTCAGAGCATCTTTGCTTGTATATGACTTCACTGAGAATGAATTGACCCGTCACTAAAGTCCTTTCCCTGTGGTTTCTGTTGCAAACTCAGACAAGCTTTACAGAACTTCCTATAGCAATGAATTGGAGGGTTCAAATGTATTTTTATTTTATTATTTAATTTAATTTAATTTTGTTTAGTTTTATTTTATTTTTACAGAACAACCCTTATACATAAATAGGATGTAGTATAAAGCAATACAAATGTATTGTAAGTTTTTATGTTGTCTGAAATAAATTGTAATTGCCGTTTTTCTTTAAATTAAGAAGTAATGTGATTGAAACTGCAGAGACTGTGAATAATAAACAAGGGAAATTCTTTAATGTTTATAAAAAAAAAAGAAACAACAACAACAACATATACATGTTTTAAAAACACTAATATGTCCTGCCTGATAGATACAATATATATATTTTATTTTTTTACAATATATAATATATAATTTATTTTATTTTATATAAAAAGTATTTTATTTACTTTGGATTTATTAATTAATATTAGGTGGGGAATTATTTATTCACTAAAAACTGCTAATTATATTTTTTATTCATTCAATTAAAATTATTATTAATTAATAAATGTATTTATTTATTTATCTGTCTTTCTATCCATTCATTCATTCATTCCTACATGTTTATTTAGTTATTTATTCAATAGAAACTGCTAATTATATTTTTAATTCATTAAATTAAAATTATTATTAATTAATAAATGTATTTATTTATTTTTCTGTCTTTCTATCCATTAATTAATGGATTAATAAATTCATTAATTCATTTATTCATGCATTCATTCCTCCGTACCTACATGATGTGTTTATTATTAATATTCAAGCATTCTAATCTCTATTGGTAGGTGAATAGTGACTGAGATGTTTTTGCAGTGAAGCATGCATTGAACTGTTTAGTGAGTTGGGTCTGTGTTGTTTGTCTTGCATCATGAGCGTGTCGTGTGCTCACTGTGTCCTTCACTCCCCATGGAACAGAAAGACAGTCCTCCCTGTAACTGGATGCTCACTGCAGAAAAAATCCCAGGCCACAGCCGACTACAAACGTTAAACTTCTTTGTGCTGAAGAGCATGAGCACATTTATTTATTTATTCATTTATTTTTGGTTGCTTGGTTTTGCACAGGACACATGTGCGCACACACACACACACACACACACACTCTATCCCAGGCTGTTTTCTGTTGAGTCAGGGAAGCCATCTGCCACACAGCGATAATGGACCGCCAGGGACGCAGGGCCTGGTAGAACCAGAGATGAAATAAAACACCAAGAAAATAGTGAATGCTTGGCTATGCTCAAGTCCTACCACGTTTTCCAGTGTCTGTCGTCACTGATGTCAGCAGATGCCGTAAAAAGTCTGAAACGCGCATTTTATGTGTTTCTCACCAGGACTGTGGGAAAATTTGATATGCAATATTGTGTTTTGATACAATCGTGCTTATAAAAATCTAAGCCCGATGAAGATTTAACATTTCGTGACAGCTGGTCATAGGAAATGCATAGGATTATTACAGTGGAAAATACCACATCATAAATTATGCATTTTTATGAGAATTAGAAAGCACTTGGGAGATGAACAGGGCAAAAAAACAACAAAGAAAAAGCGAGAGGTGATGGAGAATTATTAGGCTACATGTCGAGCAGCGTGTTGCGATCATGAAACAAGGTAACTATTGGTCAATTTAAAGCATAAATCAATCCTGACTCATAAAGACATGCTGGACAGCAACAGCATTGTTTAGTCTCCGGCCTATTTATGTCTTCAGTTTTTCATGAAAAGTTTTTTTTTTGTGTGGTTTTGTGAACTAGGACAAAGTTGAGGTAGGTGGGCTTCAAAAGTCTGGAGGGACAGAAAGTCTAATAGGTTCTTTTTTATCTTCTTTCATCTCTCCACTGGGATTTTTTGGAGAGTTTTGGGTTATTGCTTAGAGTTAGTGCGTCTCTACATGCTTCTGCCAAATTTGTGGTTTAAAGATACCACAGCTATGCCATATGGTGTTATCTTGCTTTCTGGCTATTTTATTTTATTATTCAAAAATTATAATAATATAGTTTTAATTATTTATTTGTTTTATTTTATTAAATACAATGTGGCAAATTAGGTGCAGATTTATTTATTTGTTTGTTTATTTGTTTTTAGCATAGGAGCAAGAAAACCAGAGGAGACATTGCTAAATGCCTAAACTTTTTTATATTTGAGTTAACCTCTGGAGGTCTAATTAAATACCAGTTATTTTATATATTTAAAATAATTAATGTAATTATTAAAAAATTAAAAATATTATTTCATTAATTTAAACGGATGTGACTGGTTAATTATGTCCTTTGTATTGATTGATTGATTGATTTATGAAAGTAATTATGTATGTCTTATATATTTTTTATATCAACCATTATATCGAAATCATACAAACCAAAATGTTTTTTAAATTTGTAATAATTTCATTATGTGTCATTTGCATTTTTTTTTTGTCGTTTTTTTGCTTAAATACATCCATGTAGATTTTGTTACTTATTATTTTTGTTTAAGGTTTCGTTATTTTAATACATCAAGTAAAACTAAATTAAAAAGAGAAATGTTGAAATGTTTCTTTGAAGTAATAGACATTTTTAATGGTTTCAATTGTAGTTTCAGTTTTGGTTAGCTATAATAACCCTGATTCCTTCATATATTAAAAACGTTGTTTTTCCAGTTCTGTGGCTTATTTTGTCCCAGAACTCAAGAATTCATGCGGTTTTAAAATGTAATGATCAAACTCAAAAAGTTTTTACAGCAGCTGTTAAGCTGAAAGCACACACTCCCACGGTTTGCGGACAGAGAGCTACAGCACTTACCGTCTGGAGGTCGGTCCTTTGCATCTGCACACACACCAGTCATGATGAGATGTTTCGTTTGTTGATGATGTCAACATGCAGCGTAACCCCACAACAAATTGGCTTTGGGCCGAGGTGACAGAGATGCATGATGGGTAAATTGATGAAGTAAAGCGCAGGTCAGGGAGGATAATGGAACAGAGGAAAACTCGCAGGCCGGAGCAGAGGCTTGATGACGAGGTCTTTTCCATTAACTCAGGGGTTTTGGGAGCAGGGTGAGGTTGCGATGCAGGGTTAACTCGTCTCTCTGAAACTCGCTTCACTCATCTGTCTGGATCACACCACTGTTTGACTCCGAATCTCAACTCAATAAAAGTTGAGCAAAGAAAAGCAAGTGAAGCAAATTCCACTGCTCTTATTAATCTCTAAAGTCTGAAAGTTGTTCGCTTTTTTCCTGTTTATTTTACAGGCTTTTTTTTGAGCAGCTTCTTTCAGTCTTATTTAGCTGCCGCTTTCTATGAATACAGTACACTTCAGTGCCTCGGTGCTTCATTAAAAACACAAATTCCTTGTCTTTCATTGTGCACTAAAGTTTGATTATTAATATTGTTATCCAAGCATTTAGGGTGAAAATGCTTATGCGAGTAACAGCTTAATTTAGAGTAAATGTGCAACCCTGTTTTTTATTTATTTTATTTTAAATATTGTGAATTGCTTGAAAACAAAAGCGTAATTTGGAGAAAATGTACAATCATGATAGTTTTTTTTTTAGTTTTTTTTCTTTATTTTATTATTATTTTATTTTATTTCAGTTGTATTTTATATTTTGTATTTTATTAATTAACTGTGTAAGGTTAATTGTGAATTGCTAGAAAATGACAGCTTAATTTGGAGTAAATTGTGCATCAATTTTATTTAATTTATTTTATGAATTGGCTATTTAAGATTAATTGTGAATTGTTCGAAAATTAAGTAAATGTGCATCGATTTCATATATTGATTTATATCTTAGTACTTCTAAGAACTTGAGAAATACTGATTATAAGCGCCGGACTCCCTCACAATGTGTAATTAGAGCCTCATAATTTCAGCTGTGCAGAAAACGCAGAGGAAATCGCAAAAACCAAGCGTAAAAGCACAAAACCTGACATAAACACACATAAGTGTCATTACTGTTATTGAAATTCATATTAGGGTAGAATATTATTTTTTTTATTGTAAATAGAAAGTAATCCGAAGCTGGAATTGGTATAAAGTCAAATTTAATTTGTAACATCATAAAATGACCCATTAAATCCTGGGTTTATGAACCCATTTTGGAAGCTTCAGTAAATTGCTCTGCTTTTTCCAAATTATTTAGCATTTTCTTTTTGTGTTGTTGTGTTTTAAGTTGGCTTCACATGTCCATTCTTTTGTTTTGTGTGATTGGGTGAAAATTCCCACTGATAGAAGCTGTTCATATGAGCTGTTTTGTGTGCTATAGTCTGATCTCAATCATATATATATATATTGTCTCTTTGCAGGCAGCGGGTCTTTCTCCCGGTGAGACACAGACTCCGAGTCTCCTGTTGGCTCCTGGAGTGAGATGGGGCCAGACCCCCATCAACCAGTCCACCCCGTGGGAGACTGACGAGCCTCCCACCAAGCAGCACAGAGAGAGCGACACCGCAGGTACATCAACCTCCGTCTTCATCTGTTCCTTCATACAGATAAGGGCAACAGACAGGAAACAGTAGGTTTCCTTTGGATGAGCTTACAATGTTGTATTCCTCTTTTGAAAGTCAATTTGGATGCAGGCTGCAGTTATATGAACGAATTAAATCATAAACAGGGCTTTAAAACAAATAGTTTGGATTTTACTCAACCAGTTAACGGTCAACATCTCACTATAAAAAAATTAAATATGTCTGATACTCAGACATATATGTCTGAGTGGCGCCACTCAGATATATGTCTGAGTGGCGCCGATACAGGATGGCTGCCTCCGTGACGTGCTCTGCAGTTGTTTTTGTGTTTTTGTTAGTTTGTCCTGTCTTTAGTTATATTCCTGCAATCAGTTTCACCAGGGACGAATTGCTGGATATTCGGCAACACACATCTCCCGATATTTCACCGGTTTTCGACTATTCTGATGTTTTGCTGGACATTCTTGTCGGCGGAGCGGCTGCCCTGATCACACGCTTCAAGAGGACGCGCAGGCGGGGAAAGCGAGCGGGAGCGCTCGTGAGACTCAGAAAACGCGGATTTCGAACGCCGTTGCCTAGCATCCATCTGGCAAATCTCCGCTCTCTACCCAACAAAACGGACGAACTGCTTCTGCTCTCTAGGACAAATAAAGATTTCTCCCACTCTGCTGCTCTGTGTTTCACGGAAACTTGGCTGAATGACACCATACCGGACAGCGCGCTCCATCTGCCGGACTTTCAGCTGTTTAGAGCGGATCGCGACGCAGAATCAACGGGGAAATCGCGCGGCGGCGGGACATGCTTTTACATCAATGAACGGTGGTGTACAGATGTAACTGTGTTAAAGAAGACGTGCTGCTCAAATCTCGAAACGCTCTTCATTAACTGCAAGCCGTTCTATTCGCCGCGGGAGTTTCATTCGTTCATTCTGGTTAGTGTTTACATTCCTCCGCAAGCGCACGTGAGCTCAGCTTTACAGAAACTCGCTGAGCAGATCACAGAGACAGAACAACAACACCCAGACATTGTTTTAATCATTCTTGGGGACTTTAATAAAGCCAATCTCTCCCGTGAACTGCCAAAATACAGACAGCATGTTACTTGTCCCACAAGAGACAGTAATATATTGGATCACTGTTACACAACAATAAAGGATGCATTTCACTCTGTTCCATGAGCAGCTTTGGGACATTCTGATCACCTTCTGGTTCATCTTATACCGACCTACAGGCAGAAACTAAAATCAGCTAAACCTGTATTAAGGACTGTAAAAAGATGGACTAATGAAGCAGAGCAGGATTTACAATCTTGTTTTGACCTCACTGATTGGAGTGTTTTTGAAGCTGCTGCCACCGATCTGGATGAACTCACAGAGACCGTAACATCATATATCAGTTTCTGTGAGGATATGTGTATTCCTACCAAGACTCAACTAAATTACAACAATGACAAACCGTGGTTCACTGCAAAACTCAGACAGCTCCGTCAGGCCAAAGAAGATGCTTACAGGAAGGGGGACAATGTCTTGTATAAACAGGCTAAATACACACTGGAAAAGGAGATCAAAGTGGCAAAGAGGAATTATTCTGAAAAAATAAGGACTCAGTTCACTTCGAACGACTCCGCATCAGTGTGGAAAAGCCTAAAGAAGATCACCAATTACAAGACACCACCCCCCAGCACTGTGGAAAATCAACGACTGGCAGACGATCTGAACGAGTTTTACTGCAGGTTTGAAAGAACACCCATCACCTGCCCTGAACACCTCCCCACACAACCATTCACACCATTCACAACTCCTGCAACCAACCCTGAATGCCTCTCCAAACAACCGTTCACACCATTAACAGCTCCTGCAACCAACCCTGAATGCCTCTCCAAACAACTGTTCACACCACTCACAACTCCTGCAACCCACCCTGAACACCTCTCCAATCAAGCACTCTCACCATTCACAACTCCTGCAACCAACCCTGAATGCCTCTCCAAACAACTGTTCACACCACTCACAACTCCTGCAACCCACCCTGAACACCTCTCCAATCAAGCGCTCTCACCATTCACACCTCCTGCATCCCCCCTCTCCCCCACACCTGCAATACAGATCAGTGAGGATGCGGTGCGCCAGGTCTTCAGGAAGCAGAAAAGGAAAAAAGCACCAGGCCCAGATTGTGTTACACCAGCCTGTCTGAAATCCTGTGCTGACCAGCTGGCCCCCATCTTCACAAAGATCTTCAACAGATCGCTGGAGCTGTGCGAAGTCCCTTCATGCTTCAAACGCTCCACCATCATCCCCATCCCAAAGAAATCCAAAATTACAGGACTAAATGACTACAGGCCTGTGGCTCTAACGTCTGTAGTCATGAAGTCATTTGAAAAACTGGTGCTGGCCCACCTGAAGGACATCACTGGACCCTTGCTGGATCCTCTTCAGTTTGCCTACAGAGCAAACAGGTCTGTGGACGATGCAGTAAACATCGGACTGCATTATGTTCTGCAACACCTAGACAGACCGGGGACCTATGTGAGGATCCTGTTTGTGGACTTCAGCTCTGCCTTCAACACGATCATCCCAAACCTCCTCCTGCCCAAACTAACTCAGCTCTCCGTGCCCACCTCCGTCTGTCAGTGGATCAACAGCTTCCTGACAGACAGGCAGCAGCTAGTGAGGCTGGGAAAATACACATCCAGCACCCGTACAATCAGCACCGGAGCTCCCCAGGGCTGTGTTCTCTCCCCACTGCTCTTCTCCCTGTACACTAATGACTGCACATCTAAGGACCCCTCTGTCAAGCTCCTGAAGTTTGCAGATGACACCACACTCATCGGCCTCATTCAGGACGGTGACGAGTCTGCTTACAGACAGGAGGTTAAAGAGCTGGCTGTCTGGTGCAGTCTCAACAACCTGGAGCTTAACACGCTCAAAACAGTGGAGATGATCGTGGACTTCAGGAGAAACCCCCCTGCACTCCCCCCACTCACCATCATGAACAGCACTGTGACTGCAGTGGAGTCATTCAGGTTCCTGGGCACCACTATCTCTCAGGACCTGAAGTGGGACATTCACATTGACTCCATTGTGAAAAAGGCCCAGCAGAGGTTGTACTTCCTTCGCCAGCTGAGGAAGTTTAACCTGCCACAGGATCTGCTAAAACAGTTCTACTCCACCATCATCGAATCCATCCTCTGCACTTCAGTAACTGTCTGGTTCAGCTCAGCTTCTAAATCGGACCTCAGAAGACTACAGAGGGTAGTCCGGACTGCTGAGCGAATCATCGGCTCAACTCTCCCATCTATTCAAGAACTGTACTTATCCAGAGTGAGCAAAAGGGCTGTTAAAATCACTCTGGACCCCTCACATCCAGCACACTCCCTCTTTGAACTGTTGCCATCTGGTCGACGCTACAGAGCACTGAGCACCAGAACGACCAGACACAGGAACAGTTTCTTCCCTCAGGCAATCCATCTTATGAACAGCTGATAATAACTGTGGGACACACTACACTATTTATATTTATATACACTACACTTTTTATCCAACACACATACTTAGCGTACACGTAAATCTTTTGCACATAATATACATGTACATACATGGAACACACTATACTACTTATATTTATATTTATATACACATACACTTATTTATCCAAACACACATACTTAGCGTACAGTTACAATTTTTCCACATAATATACATGTACATACATAAATGCTCTTTTTAATATACCTGCCATACATTGTCAATTTGTATATTGTCAATCCTTACCCACCTATTTGTATTTTTTTGTATTTTTTTATTCCTTATTGTGTTTTTTGTTCTGTCGCTGTTATGTTGCACTGCGGAGCTCTGTCACGAAAACAAATTCCTCGTATGTGTGAACATACCTGGCAATAAAGCTCATTCTGATTCTGATTCTGATTCTGATTCTGATTCTAAATAGAAATAAGATATTTTCCCTTATAATAATACTTACACTTACAATACTTACACTTACAAAAAAGACAATTGAGAACTTTTTTTTTTTTTTTTTTTTTTAGAAATGATCAATACTCAATTTAAACAATATTGTGAGCAATAGCAATATTGTGAAATATACCTTAAAAAAAATAAAAATAAATAAATATATATATATATATACATATATATTGTGACGAGTCAGCTTCCTCCTCCCTGATTGTCAGCGGCACCCGGTCCTAAATCGCCGCCCTTCACCAGGCTCCCGACTGGAGTGGGTGTGTGAGAGGAGGGGCGCTGGACGAGTCAGGGCTGGTGGCGTGTGATGGGGCACACCTGAAGGAAATGGAGCCTCATCACCGCCGCTGTTTAAAAGCCCAACGCGCCTCTCCTCGGGAGACCGGTCTCTTCCCCGTGCATGCACACTGGTGTCCTCGTGGGTCCAGGAAGGGTGCGTTGAGGGACTCCCGCGCCACTAGAGACGTGAGCTGCCGGACCCGCGATCCGGATGGGAACCGCACCCGTTTACACGGCCGTCGGGCCAGGATGCCGGGCCGTCCATCCCCTGCCAGCGCCGTGGCCAACGAGAGTGATGTGGCCGCTAGAGGAAGCCGCCGCCCCTCGCGCCCCGGACCGAAGAGGGGAGCGCGTGCGGCCGCCGGACTCTGCCCCTTACCTGGACCCTTCCTCCATGAACACTGCCCGACCTACACAAACCCCGCAGCACGACGAGGACACCAGATTCCCTGTTTAATTTGGACACTCTTCCCCTTTGGCCACTTTTATCCCCTGTTTTATTTGATTTCTGTTAATAAAAGCCTCTCCGAGGCCTGACGCCACGCCCACTGTGTCTGTCTTGTGCTCCTCCCGCCACAATATATATATATATATAGCACAAACAAACAACAACAAAAAAAGTCTTTATCATTATTATTGAAAACATTTAATACATACAATTAATAATACTACATGCATAAAACTACTTTCAACAATATAAAACTTTCTTTGTGGAAACTTCTGTAGAACTGTCAAAAAACATCAACAATAATAATAATAGTAATTATTATTATTATTTCAGATAAATAAATAAATAATTAGAAAAATAAAAAAACTTCAGTGTGGACAACTCTGTATTTATATTTATATTTATGTTGTATATGTTATACACTTATTATCCCAAGTGACTAATCATTAAACCACATCATAATCATGTCTTAGTTTTTGGTTGCAGATTGTGGAAGAGGCGTGTCTTTAGATGGAATGGAATGTGCTCTTGACCAATCAGCTTCCAGGACTAGAACAGGTCTCAGATTCATGAAATGACCATAGTGACGTGCACCTAGTTATGACATTTCCCTGCTCAAATGAGCTTACATGGGCTCATGCGTCTTGAGTTTTTAGATACTGCTTTGGAATTCATCATGGTGTAGCATCAAACACAAAAAATCGAGGCATAATGAAGGGTCGACCAAAGTAATGACACTGACGCTTCCTGAATGATCTGTTAATAAAGACAGACTGCTGGCCTGACTAGCCTCTCCTGAGTGATTATACGTGGGAAATTGGACATCGCTGTTGAGGAGGACATTTGTGTTTTGTACGGCCTTCTCTCAAGCCCCCTGGGGCCTCCACGGGGGCCCCCCGCTGATGCGTTTAAGCAGGAACCGAAGTCTCACAGAGGGAGGGAGCGTTAGCATTGTGTTTCGCTCTACAGAGACACGCTTCCAGCACCTTCCTCAGAAACACAAAGTGAGATGTCACTCAACTTCCCCTCATTCGACAGCACTTGGTGTAATATGACATATCTGGAGCCCAGATCTGCGTCCCATTAGCTCAGAGACAAAAAAGCAACATAACGACTCTGCGGGCATTAATTAATCATGGCGGTTAGCAGTGCGCAGTGAGGAAGTCATTTCGGAAAAACTTTTTCCTAAACTTTCACAAACAATTGACTCTCGCATGATGCTGATTTGCACTTTAATTTAAATTAATCAAAAAAAAAACTTGTAATAATTAGTGGCTGATTTAATTTGAGAAGAAAAAAGAGATCTAGACTTTTTTCGGAAAGGACTAAGCACTCTTATGAAACAACTATTCTATCCCCTGCACATTGTAATTATATGAGCAATCAGCGCTAGGATCCATACTGCTAATTTCATTAGCTTTTCAGCACTGAAGCAAGGGCTATAATTGAGTTTCATTCTAATTTATTTATTTCTTTAATAATCTAATGATAGATATTTCATCAAAAGACTCGATTGCAGTGCACAAATCTGCAGAAAACGCTCAAATGCTCTGGGAATAAAATTTTTGGTTAATAGCACTTTTGTGTCTAATAGACTAGGAAATATTGGACTTTCTTTTGTTAGCGTGTCCGTGGCAGTTGAAATTGAGTGCAGCTATCCTTTAGTTTGTTCTGAATTATGCACGCACATCATTCAGGCTGCGGTGAATCTATTCCCGCTAGTATATTTCTGTCTCTTCAGACTAAAGTGCGGTGAAGGCCAGTGTAATGATTAATGTTTTTTAATCTTTTCCCCGCCTGGTGTATTTTGTGTTATGGACCATCATTGTTGAGGAGCTATTTTTGCAGTACAGGAGGAAGGGCATGGGGCCACAAGAGCACATATTCATGAGATAAATCTGCCATGTTGCATTGTGAGTAAACTGTACGGTAAACCGTAGCAATCTAGTTTCCATCCTGTGACCTCATGCTTAAAAAGAATCAATCTGAGACTGAAAAGTATAGTTAAAAATCTAAATTGTGTCATTATTTACTCATCATTAAGTCATTCCAAAGCCATAGATGCTTTCTGTGGAACACAAAAGAGATATTTTGAAGATTTTGTCAGTGGTTTTTGACCATACAGAGAAAGCCAATGGGGTCCATGTTTGTTTGGGCCCCAACGTTCTTCAAAATATCTTCTATTTTGCAGAAGAAAATTAGTTTTTAGTTTAAAACGCCACAAGGGTGAAGTTCACTTACCGTTCAGGATCAACCTCTTTAAAGGAGCACTCCACTTTTTCTGAAAATGGGCTCATTTTCCAACTCCCCAGAGTTAAACAGTTGAGTTTTACCATTTTCAAATCCATTCAGCCGATCTCCGGGTCTGGCTGAGGCACTTTTAGCTTATTTTAGCATAGATTATTGAATCTAATTATACCGTTAACATCTCACTCAAAAATGACCATAGAGTTTCGATATTGTTCCTATTTAAAACTTGAGTGTTCTGTTGCTACATCGTGTACCAAGACCGACGGAAAATGAAAAGTTGCGATTTTCTAGGCTTAGCCTTAGCTAAGCTTAATGAGTTACCGCCAGAAACGTAGATCGGCTGAATGGATCCGAAAACAGTAAAACTCAACTGTTTAACTCTAGGGGAGTTGGAAAATGAGCCTATTTTCAAACAAGTGGATTGTTTCTTTAACACCCAACCTAAAGATACCAAACGTAGGCATAAGCATACAGCCACAACCTGAACAGCTTTTGTGACGTATATTGTTTTCTGAACTTATCAAACATCCAGAACAATGCTTTGTGCTGGACTGAATTTGCTTGTTACAACCCGAATTCCGGAAAAGTTGGGACGTTTTTTTAAATTTTAATAAAATGAAAACGAAAAGACTTTCAAATCACATGAGCCAATATTTTATTCACATAGAACATAGATAACATAGCAAATGTTTAAACTGAGAAAGTTTACAATTTTATGCACAAAATGAGCTCATTTCAATTTTGATTTCTGCTACAGGTCTCAAAATAGTTGGGACGGGGCATGTTTACCATGGTGTAGCATCTCCTTTTCTTTTCAAAACAGTTTGAAGACGTCTGGGCATTGAGGCTATGAGTTGCTGGAGTTTTGCTGTTGGAATTTGGTCCCATTCTTGCCTTATATAGATTTCCAGCTGCTGAAGAGTTCGTGGTCGTCTTTGACGTATTTTTCGTTTAATGATGCGCCAAATGTTCTCTATAGGTGAAAGATCTGGACTGCAGGCAGGCCAGGTTAGCACCCGGACTCTTCTACGACGAAGCCATGTTGTTGTTATAGCTGCAGTATGTGGTTTTGCATTGTCCTGCTGAAATAAACAAGGCCTTCCCTGAAATAGACGTTGTTTGGAGGGAAGCATATGTTGCTCTAAAACCTTTATATACCTTTCAGCATTCACAGAGCCTTCCAAAACATGCAAGCTGCCCATACCGTGTGCACTTATGCACCCCCATACCATCAGAGATGCTGGCTTTTGAACTGAACGCTGATAACATGCTGGAAGGTCTCCCTCCTCTTTAGCCCGGAGGACACGGCGTCCGTGATTTCCAACAAGAATGTCAAATTTGGACTCGTCTGACCATAAAACACTATTCCACTTTGAAATAGTCCATTTTAAATGATCCTTGGCCCACAGGACACGACGGCGCTTCTGGACCATGTTCACATATGGCTTCCTTTTTGCATGATAGAGCTTTAGTTGGCATCTGCTGATGGCACGGCGGATTGTGTTTACCGACAGTGGTTTCTGAAAGTATTCCTGGGCCCATTTAGTAATGTCATTGACACAATCATGCCGATGAGTGATGCAGTGTCGTCTGAGAGCCTGAAGACCACGGGCATCCAATAAAGGTCTCCGGCCTTGTCCCTTACGCACAGAGATTTCTCCAGTTTCTCTGAATCTTTTGATGATGTTATGCACTGTAGATGATGAGATTTGCAAAGCCTTTGCAATTTGACGTTGAGGAATATTGTTTTTAAAGTTTTCCACAATTTTTTTACGCAGTCTTTCACAGATTGGAGAGCCTCTGCCCATCTTTACTTCTGAGAGACTCTGCTTCTCTAAGACAAAGCTTTTATAGCTAATCATGTTACAGACCTGATATCAATTAACTTAATTAATCACTAGATGTTCTCCCAGCTGAATCTTTTCAAAACTGCTTGCTTTTTTAGCCATTTGTTGCCCCCGTGCCAACTTTTTTGAGACCTGTAGCAGGCATTAAATTTTAAATGAGCTAATTAAGTGGATAAAAGTGTAAAATTTCTCAGTTTAAACATTTGCTAAGTTATCTATGTTCTATTGTGAATAAAATATTGGCTCATGTGATTTGGAATTCCTTTAGTTTTCATTTTATTAAAATTTAAAAAACGTCCCAACTTTTCCGGAATTCGGGTTGTATATATATAAAACTGAATCACAGAAAAAAAGGGGGTTGATTCTTTTCTATATCCATTGTATATCAAATCCTCTGTCAGAGGAGGTTTCTCTGGTGTGTAAGCACCCATAGGATCTGCTATCATAACTCTGTCTGCCTTTGCAATTATATTAATAGTGAAGAGATGAATATAAACAGTAAGAGCAAGTTTTTGCTTCTTGCGTATGTGTTTTAACCTTGGTGCATTACTTCATTGCTGAATGACTCTGATGTGACCCTCAAAAGATGAATAATGCATAAAGAAATAAATATTTTCCATTGGATGCCCGTGTCAC
Organism: Carassius carassius; assembly: GCF_963082965.1. NCBI lineage: Eukaryota > Metazoa > Chordata > Actinopteri > Cypriniformes > Cyprinidae > Carassius > Carassius carassius. Next base: position 4,487,767 of record NC_081772.1, read on the forward strand.
AGTGGAAAATGCAGTTGTTATGAGTAAATCCCACATCCAGAACCAAACCCTATTTCTGGGTTGACTCAAGCACTACCAGGTCACAGCTGGAAAATGAGAAAATCTGAGAAGAATTAGACCTCTGAAGAATTGATATCACATTATGAGACCATCTGCTAGATAGTGTACTTTAACTCTACTCTCTTCTTGACAAATGGAGAAAAAATATTATGACTCATTTTTTTTCTACAGTCAGATGCTGTTTAAATGTCAGTGTCTGCTAATAGCTTCTACTGTACCTCTGAATAGCAATGGCAAATAGTTAACTGCTGTGACTTTACCTGCTGATTATTAAAAAACATGGTTGTTGGTGACTAATGGGTTAAAGTCAAAAATATATCAAAATTGACCAAATTTGTTTTATTAATAGACTACTGTTCAAAAGTTAGGGGTTGGTATTTATGCTCACCCAAGGCTGCATTTATTTGATCACAAATACAGAAGAAACAGTAATATTGTGGAATGTTACAATTTAAAATTACTGTTTTGTATTAATATATTTTAAAATGTAATTTATTCCTTTGATGCAAAGCTGAATTTTCAGCATCATTACTCCAATCTTCAGTGTCAAATGATCTGTAGGAAATATTTTATTATGCTTATTTGCTGCTCAAGAAAATGTTTTGTTATTATCAGTGCAGTTGTGCTGCTAAATATTGTTGTGAAAACTTTTCAAAAGAACAGCATTTATTTGAAATAGATATACTTTCGCAGAGGCAATATTGTAGCCTATGAGGCTCATCCGAGGCGCGATCATTGCTGGTTGAAAACTTTACCCAATACCCCGCCAGGATGACTTGAAATAGAGTCAGCCTTGGCAATTTTTGCCAGCTTCCCCCCAACTGCTCCCCGGGCGCCGCAGCATAAAAAATGGCTGCCCACTGCTCCGGGTGTGTGTTCACAGTGTGTTTGTGTGTTCACTGCTCTGTGTGTGTGCACTTCGGATGGGTTAAATGCAGAGCACAAATTCTGAGTATGGGTCACCATACTTGGCCGAATGTCACTTCACTCATATATTTTGTAACATTATCTTCACTGACAATTTTGATCAGTTTAATGTATCCTTGCAAAAAAAAAAAATATATATATATATATACAGTACAGACCAAAAGTTTGGACACACCTTCTCATTCAAAGAGTTTTCTTTATTTTCATGACTATGAAAATTGTAGATTCACACTGAAGGCATCAAAACTATGAATGAACACATGCAGAATTGTATTTGGAATTATATACATAACAAAAAAGTGTGAAAAAACTGAAAATGTCATATTGTAGGTTCTTCAAAGTAGCCACCTTTTGCTTTGATTACTGCTTTGCACACTCTTGGCATTCTCTTGATGAGCTTCAAGAGGTAGTCACCTGAAATGGTCTTCCAACAGTCTTGAAGGAGTTCCCCGAGAGATGCTTAGCACTTGTTGGCCCTTTTGCCTTCTGTCTGCGGTCCAGCTCACCCCTAAACCATCTCGATTGGGTTCAGGTCCGGTGACTGTGGAGGCCAGGTCATCTGGCGCAGCACCCCATCACTCTCCTTCTTGGTCAAATAGCCCTTGATGCCTTCAGTGTGACTCTACAATTTTCATAGTCATGAAAATAAAGAAAACTCTTTGAATGAGAAGGTGTGTCCAAACTTTTGGTCTGTACTGTGTGTGTGTGTGTGTGTGTGTGTGTATAAACATATATATATATATAGAAACATATATATGTGTTTTATTCTTTATTCTTTAGGCCATACATGTTATTCTAACTGACAGCAAAATGTCTATTGCAATCCTAGCTTACATTTTATTTTGATTGTTTCTCATTGAGTATCCTATTTCACTTGAAAATTGTCTCATTACTAAAGGTAATATCAAAAGCAATTCACATAGACTTTAAATGAAGCTGCTCCAAAAGTTCATTCTTTGGTTATTTAGCAAGCACCTCCTTACCCAAGGTGAATAAATGCCATATAACAATAATTGAGTACGGCTGATTGTCAAATGTGATGTTGCTTGTCCTTGACTTGGTTTTTCGTGCTCCTCAGGGCCCCCATGGGTGCCTCCAGTGGTGGCAGCCAGTCAGCCCAGCCTACTGGCCCATTCATATGGGATGCCTCAGCCGCCCGCCTATAGCCAAGGAGTGTCCGTCCAGTCTCCAATCATCGGTGTGACCCCGGCCATCCAGGCGGCCATCCCACCACACCATCCACTCATGACTGCCCACTTCCAACTTCCTCCCCTCTCTTCCCAACCGCCAGGCAGCCTGGTCCTAAACCTACAGAACCAGTCACCCTACGCCACCAGCCAACCGCCAATCACCCCATCACCCCTAACGACGGCCGGACAGGTAGTTCACCCTGCCCCTCAGAGCGTGGTGGGAAATGGTCACATGACACACGCGCTCATACAGCCACCCGCTTTGCCTTCCGCCGCGCTGCCGCTAACGAACGGGCAGGCGACCACTCAGCTGGCCTCAGCCAATCAGGAAAGTCCAAACAGGCTTCAGATGCTCCGTACAGTCGGAATGGGGAAGTACGAGTTCACAGACCCGAGTCATCCGAAAGGTAAGCGCTTCTCTTGGCTTGTGCATTTGCGACTAATGAACATGCCCAATATATCTTTTCCAGGGAATTGCGTTTGATGCCGGCAAGGAAATTGACCACAAAAGTGCTGGCGAGACATAGTTAAAATCTCCTGAGTAATAACCAGCGGTGTAAAAGCATCTCCAAGGCCGTGGATCAGTCCTGAAACAACTGTCACATAAGCAGACCTATTTCTCGCAAACTTTTATGCCAGAACCTGATAGAGTCTCCTGCTGTGAATTCTTGATGGTTTTCAAGGCTGTAAATCATTGTTTGTACAAGATAACCTTGGTCAAGACTCTGTCAGTCCAGAAACAGATGTTGCATATTCCCTGAGCAATTTTCACATTTAATGAAGCTTTTAATCTAGATTTAGATTGGCTTTCTAAGATCATTTGTTTTTTCTGTTTTTTTTATGAGCTCTATAAAATGAGTGCAGTTTACTTTCCACATCGATGCAACTAGCAGTTGTCTCATAAGATGAAAAAGAGCCAATTACATTAGACTTGCATGCATTTTTGGAATGTAACTGCTTAAAGCACAGTTAAATCAGTTGCGTTGAAGCAGATTTGGCTCTCCTGTCGTGAAAACTAGGCTCCACTTACATAATACTGCAATCCAAATGGTTTATTTCTCTGTAAATGAAGGCTTATTCATATCCGTGCTTGCAAATGTTTATTTTTATAGTCTCCCCTGCTGAAAAACAACAACTTAAAGTGCCCCTATTATGGGTAATGAAAGGTTCAAATGTTGGTTTTGGGAGTCCCCAACAACAGGTTGATATGCATGCAAGGTCAAAAAACACTTTAATTTTCTTATAATATGCATTTATTTTTTTACCTTATTTGCTCAACGATTCCCGAGTTTTTCCTTGTCTGCGCCTGCAACAAGTGGGCGGGCAATATGCTAATGTTTCCTGTTGACATCAACATGAAACAGATTGGGATTCGTTTTAAAAACGACACTTTTAAATGATTCAGAGTCGACAATTTCTTTTTAGAGACAATAACTGTATACACGGTGCACTTTCAGATTTAAAACTTTGCAGGAGGTTTTCATTCAATTAGAACTATGTTACACACTGCATGAAAAGTAATTTTAAAAAAAATCCATAATAGGGGCACTTTAAGATGATGTGTTGGTCTAAGCTAGTTTAAGTTGGTCTTGCTGGTCTTCCAGCCTGACCAACCCAATAAAACTGGACAAAACTGCTAAAAACCATCAGGTAAGACCAGCCAAACAAGTTTGGAGTCCAGCTAAGACCAGCAAACCACCTAATACAGATTTAAGCTCTTTTTGTTAGCAGGGTTTTTTTTGTAGTCTTCTGATACAATCATATACTAATATATATTTGTTGCAATATTGCATTGGTATTTCAGGTCCTCGTCTAAATATTTTATTTATTTGTTTGTTTATACATATTACTTCATATAGTTCAGTAAATGAAGAAGCAGATCATCTCAAAAAGAAAAAAAAAAAAAGATCTCAGTAACATTAAATTTTTAAGTAAATCAAATTGTTTGCAAACTCAATGAACTCCACTTTTCAGATCGCTTTGAATTTAATTACTTACCAATTTGAAAATGCATGAAATTGAGTAGAAACATCAGAAACTGCATGTTAAATGAAAGGAAACAGATTTGTTCTAGAATAATAATTTTTCATGTGTGCATTAGAGAGACAAAAACTGATACAGAATATTTATTTTCTCATTCATTTGCTGCAGTATCAATCACAATCCAAAAAAAAAAACCAAACATTGAATGGCAGTGTATGACTTTGGTGGTTATCTTTTTCCAGCTCAATGAATTCCCTTCACTTTCTTAATTAGTTAAAAACAGTTGGGTTCTCTTGACTTTGATGGTTGGCTGATTTATTCACTAACACGTTTCACCTTGTTGACCAAATTAGCACATCGGGGCAATTTAGATCTAAGATCTGGTTGACAGAGAACTTGGATTCCCTGGTGGTTTTAGTTCTGTTTCCTGCTGCTAAATCCCTTTAAAGAAGCGCAGATCCTTCATGGGTCAGCACACACCAGCAGCAGTGTGAAGAGTGTGGCTTTCTCTCTTAATACAGCTGTGTTGTGCTTAAGTGCAGTGGGCAAGGTTAGCAAGGTTTCGGTCTTTGTGCTCATGGCTGTTTTTAGAGATGGAACATGTTCCTGTCAAATAATGCTGAGCGTGGAATGCTTTCTAAAAACTTTGGACAGTCTGTTCCTCCTAATGTTTCATACGGCTTCATTTGACCAATTCGGGCTCATTTGGGTTTGTTTGGCTGTTGTCCAGTTGGGAAATTGTCTCAGCTTCAGTCCGTTCACTGACCATCTTTGTCCATATTACACTCAAAATGGCAATAGCTAGAAGAAAATCAGCTATTTGATTGGCTAGTTTTACAGATTTTTTTTTTCTGAGTGAGACGGTGCACTAGTACACCGGAAAATCTCTAGAAAATCTGGATAGTGGAAGGAAATCTTTGAAAGATATTTAGACGTAAACTAGATATCCATCAACAGAACTCTATATATTGCTTTGTTTTCTAAACTTTCTGTAAAATAATCTGTACTTACTGCTTTTAGACAGACAATAATTCTGATTTTATTATTAATATTATTATTATTATTATTATTATTATTATTATTATTATTATTATTATTATTATTATTTTATTTTATGCAGATAGACACCAGTTTTATTTTTGTTATTTTTTTATTAAACATATTTCTTTGTTTTGACTGGTATGGTTTATTTATTTATGTCAGAAAAACCCACTTCATCATCGAAAAACATCACATAAAAACAAACTGTGGTTGTTTAGACAAGTAACCCAATCCAAAGAAAAAAGGCACTATTATTATTATTATAAATTATTTTATTTAAAAATATATATTTTTATTTCTAAAACATATTAATTATTGTCATTTATAGTATTTATTTATTTATTTATTTTCTTTGTTTATGAATTATGTCACCAGAAATCTGTTTTTGAAAGATTTTGTACATTTTGCTAAATGTACTGCTTAGTGTTTTTCCATTATTGATTTAGATTAACCTTTGTGCAAAGCTTTTTTTGTGCGAAAGCTTTGAATTTAGTAGAACATAAGCTTATACTCAGAAAGTGCTCAGTTATATTAAAGGAGAATCAGTGCTGTTATATCCATTGACAAATGAGCGATGCTACATTTTATCATTAGTTCACATCCATTTATCATTAGTTCACATCCATCTACAGCACAAAAATAAAATCCACATTAAAGTCTGGCATAGAAGGACTCATTAGAGTAAAATGCAGTATGCAATTCTACCTTCTATATTCCTTTTTCATAAGAGCTGGTTTTCTCTAGGTCATACAGTATTTCTCATTTCATCTAAAAAGGTCATTACACATATCTGACCGTAAATCTGTGTCTGCTTCATTTATGATTGAAAACTCAGAATTGAACTCAGTCATTGTAGTGCACTCATTGGTTGGAATCGTTAACATATTCTTTTTCAAAAGTGATGAAATTAAACTTCAAGAAGTCGGGAAATTCAAGGTTGTTTCAGAGCCATTGAGCTGATTTATATTGTTCCTAGTGTCTTATCAGCATAAAAATATAGATTTGAGATTGCAATGGGGGAGTAAAGTCTTTGACATGCGGTGTTTAAGGCCGGCAGCTGTTTTCGGGGAAGACGCCAGTGGCACTGCTCTGTCACACTCAGAAGGGAAGTCATGCTTCAGAAATGTGTTGTTTCTCAATGAGCAGCTGCCTAAAAACACTATATTTCACAACAGAACAAGACAGATTGAAGACTGAGCCCATATTTTTTGACTTGCGAGACATTGGCCCTGATTGGCACCAAAACCGACCTGAATATCTCATCTGATCAAGGAGAGCTGGTTCCTTGGTGCCAACATGTTGGCTGTGGTTTTCTCAATCACTTGAGAAGGGAATCTCTGTAAAATTCAGTGTGCAGCAGAGGGTATTTTAGGGACAGATTTTTGCCGGTGACAGAATTCAGAAGTAAAAGGATTATGCTGTATCACAGGCACATACAAACACAAGCAGATTTGACTCACTCGTTGGTTTTGAAATGGCAATTTATCATCACACTGCATCGTGAAATTGTGTGTTTGTGTGTGTTTGGGATGTGTGTATTCAGAATTGACTAGCTAGTGTGTTGTCTGAATGACTAGTTAGTAGAGATAGATACCGAGAACCGGTGGTTTTTTTTGGACCGGTACATAATTGGGTCAATACCGGAGTACCGATAAGCTTCAGGACAAACGATACTGTTATCGATACTTGCGTTGTTTTATCTCTGTATACTTCAATGTTAACAACGAATTAGAAGCTGCTGCTTGTCATTTCCCTTCACAGAAATATGTGGCAGACTTTGCTCAAGGTGCTTTGTTATATTCAGTGCATGTGCTGTGTGTGTGTGTGTGCGCGTGTGCAGTCAGTCACCGCGGCAAGAGTGAAACGTTCGAAAGTGTGCTGTCTGCAGCCTTTGTCTGCCCTGATCTTCATTTACAAATGCGTCATTAAAATGAACTGTAACTCAGTGAATACTCAACGAAGAGACATGAGAGAGATATCTATAGAAAGCATGACATGTCTACTTTTAAACTAAACAAGTGCTGCCGAAAACAGATATTCTGTGATAAAATAATCCATATGAAAACAACGCGATGTTCGTCTTTCACGTCTCCCTTCATTATATCTAATGCGAGATTAGATATAATGAAATAATGGAATAAGACCCCCATGCATAATAAATTCACATACACATATTCATTAAATCATTCATAAATATATTGTTTTATAATATATTTTATATTATATTTGTTAATAAATATATTGTACATTTTTAAAACATAACGTGTTTTATTTTATTAATGTTGACCTCACTGATCAAGTTGGTTGGAGTGTTTGTAGTGTGTTGGTCTGAATTCACAGTTGGAAAGCTCATCCTGTAGTTCCAGCAATGCCATTTTCCACATCCAAGTGACACTAGCACAGTGACTTTGATCTGTTTGCTTGGAAATGACAGCCGTGTTATCCAGCGCAGTTCCGACTCCACGTGAGTCCCGTCTTTGGGAATGAGTCGAGACAAGCTACTGGGCCGTTGACATGGAGGCAAACACAGACTCTTTGCAGGAAACCTTGTCTCATTAAGACAGATCGGCCTCGGGCCATGCATTATACGCCCTGCTACGAGAGCCACACGTGGAGAACTGAAGCTGCGGCTCACGGCCTGAGTGTGTTTCTCCTCACATTATAAATGAACAAGCATCTATGTTAATGAGCAGGGACTTGAGGAACGATGCCCTAACTCTGCAGGGATAAGCGCTTGATGGACGACACAATCTTAGATATCAGAAAATCGCATGTGGCAGAATGATTCAGAGTAATGTTCTCACAAAATCCACCTCATCCGATGCTCACGAAAACTCACTAGCAGCTGGAATATGTTTTTCTTCAGATATAGAGCGTTATATACAGGTTTTGGAAATAAAATCTTTACTCTGTTTATTTCTGTATCTTTATCATTATAGTTTTAGATATTAAAGATTGCAGTTGTCAGAATAATGCATATTTGGCAAAAAAATATTTGATAAAATTTGATAAATTTGATAAATTTGATATTTTTTTCCACCATTTTTAATATGATTATGCCATTCACAGTGCTATATGGGATTGTAGTCCTCACTAAAGCCAAAGTTCACAGGCTTGTACCTTTGTCTGTATCTCTTTTCATATACTTTTTTGGTTCAAATAAAATTTTGTGATTTTTTTATTCACTTTAGAGCTGTTTGGTTTGGTTCATGGCTTAAAATAAAGTCTTTTTTTTTAAATCCCTGTGAAAAATATGAATGGAAAAAATACTTGGAGAACTTCCTCTGCTGAAAAAGTAGGCAAGCACTCTATTGTGTCTAGATGAAAATATAGATATGTAAAAAGATCCCAGTGTGCACATAAGCAGCCCCAGGAGTGTTTGGTGCTCTCCAGTACACCAAATCCCATAGAGTTTGTGGTTTTAAAGTAAATCCGGGCTGTGGTGCTCACAAGGGCTCGGGATTGTTGTACTAAAGAGCTCTCCAGAGTTGGAGCATCCAGTGTTCCCCTGCCGTTCCAGACAAATGACCTATAATGGCACTGGCAGTTTTGGCTGTTCAGTTAGGAAACTAATCAGTTTAGACAGATGATTAACACTGTGATACAAGGGCCACCCCAGGAGCGTCCCGCTTTGACGCAGGCTCTGCTGCTGCTTCTGTCTTTTGCATATACACTTGTGCATTTGCGTGCATTTATTAAAAATATTGCTGTCGTTGTGTCTCCTAATCATGAGCTTATCTGTAAGCCATGCAGCAAGTTTCAGACACTTTAATGAACGCGTTTATTTGTGTCCTTCATAGCTGTTGTTTTCTGTAGTCTTAACTGATAATCTGGAATAATAAGGTCGGTTCAAGCGATGGGTTTATCTAAAGCTAATACTGGTGGCAGTGAAATTTATGATGTTTAAGATTGGTATTTACTGATGTTATGTACACGTATTATTATATACAGTGTCTTCTGAAACTATTTAGATACTTAAGACTTAAGATTAATGTTTAAATAGCATTGCATTAGTTACAATACATCAAATTATGATAGCACGAGCAAACTTTTCAGGAAAATCTATTAATATTTACTTTTCAGGCTTATTAAGAATAACATAATAATAGTATTAATAATATTTTTTTAATTATAGGCCTTCTTTAGAGTCTGGCGAATAGTAGTATTAATGTTGACCTATCGTACAGTATGTAATAAACATTCAGTGGAAGCAATGGAATGTAATTCTCTTTTAACCCCTAGTATTTTTTCCTTCACCTGTTGTCATGGTGTCACACACAGAGCCAGGTGAATTTGTGCTGAATGGAGTGTGAAATTACAAAAAAGGTCCTACCGCTTTAAGATGCAAGCTTTAAAATGCAACAGCAACTTAAAAGGTTTTTCTGTCTGACTGTATCTAAAAGCATATTTTTCTTTCATATCATCCATCAGGCTAGATTGGACACCCCAGTTGCTGTATTCAGCCCGTGGGCTGTTTCTGTATATTTGCATGTTGGCTGACTGCTGTTGTAAATCTGTGTGACTGTACAGCGCTGCATTTGGCCTCAACAACATTTCTTGCTTTTCCATGGTGTTTAGGAGGATGAATGTTCTCTTTAAAATGTGAAGACATCTGTTGTGGCTGCATCGTTATTCAGAATTCCCTCCAAAAAGATTGAATGGGTTGCATGTTTGATTACGGACTCATCTTGTCGGCGTGTGTCATGATGGGAAACATTGATATTTACCACACTTAAATTTCGCAAGTTTCAGTAGCAAATTGTACACCTGTTTGTGAATGCCAAGCAGGTTGTTTAAAAGCACGATGTCTGGGACTAGTCGCCTGACTGGTGAATGCAGGAAGCAATTTTGCTATCTGTCAATGGAAGGGAAATAGCTGGTTTGTGATTATCTAGTGGTGTTTTTACTCCTTTGGCAGTGGGTTAGCATGTGCCATAGTTTATGTGGATCCGTGTTCGTGATTCATTTTGCGAAAAGATAAATTATGCATTCAACGTCCATTTGCCAAACCTTAAAATTGAGACTGTATACGCAATTAAAAGCATTTTTATTGAATGTGAATGGGGGCGTTTGGATGGAGGAAGAAGCGGATGCTATTTACCTACTTCCCTGATCAACATCGGTAGAAGGTGGAGTGAAGATGAGACGGTTAATTGCAATTTCTTTGCTGTCTGCTGGTGGAGGCTGTGCTTGGATATCCATATCAGAATTTATTACAGATGAGTTCATGTCAAGTCTAAACTGAAGAAATATTTGATAAGGTTTAAAAGAAAGTCTATCAAGGCTGTAGTCTGATTATACTGTATTCAGCACAGACTGTAATATGTGAGCAGTATAAATGTACATATTTGTGTTTTTGAGAAAATAAGGTTTATGCATGGTTAGTGAAAAAAAATCTATTTTTTAAGTCACTGATATAAGGCCATAAAACACATACAGAACATTTGTCCACAAGACTTGAGAACTGGATGTGGTAGACTAGAGTTTTTGCCAGCATAATTGTTTTCAGCTTTAATAATAAAGAAAGCTTTCTTGAGCTGCAAATCTGCATATTAGAGTGATTTCTAAATGATGATGTGACACTAAGACTGGAGTAATGATGCTAAAAATTCAGCTTTTCATCAAAGGAATAAATTACATTTTACAATATATTCACATAGAAAACAGTTATTTTAAATTGTAATAATATTTCAAAATGTTCATTTTATTTTCGATCAAATAAATGCAGCAGAAGAGACCTTAAGAAACATTTTACTGGTAGTGTATTAAATATAAAGCAGTTCCTGCTGAAAAGGCCACTTATGCCGGTTAGAACTAGTTAGTGTTGGTTTGGTACTAGACTAGCTGAACAAAAGTCAGTCGAACAGGTTTGGAACAACATGACGGCGAATAAATGATGACAGAAATGTATAAAGCCTGCTAGAAAGCTTCACCCAAAATAACGTACATATATTTTTCTGTATATATTTTAGTAGTTATCATTGTTACTATTGTGCCTGGACTGATTCATATCTTTTGAAGAAACTAGTCCGTTTGCTATCCCAAACAGGAGCACGTAAAGTGGATTATTTGAGGATATTGTGTGGACTCATCCATGTTCTATATTGTAGTTACTAGAATAGAGAACAAAGATGATCCCACGCGAGATCGTCCGATAATCCAGCTGCTTGTTATCATCATTTCTGGAAGCAGGTGTAAATGCGAGCACGTCGCCCTGTGTGAGCATCTTCCGCCGCGGAGGTGCAAGGAGTCAATGCTAGATAATTATTTTGCCATCATCCATTGAGATGTATTTGGAGCTGAAGTGGAGGTTGGTGTGAGTCTCTTCTTATTATGGTTCTTAAGAAGGGAGCAACCCTCTGTGAGCCATACATTACGTCCCCTGCAGTTAATATGCAGACGGCAGGAGAGCTCATTAAGATTGATCATTCACAGACCGCCTCCTCCGTACCCAAACTCTGCTCTGCCTTCATTAATCACTCGCCTTTCAAGATAATGCACCGCGTCGCCTGACAGGTTCGCTCCGAGACACCGAACCGCGGCCGGGAAACTGCAGTCGCTCTCTCAGTTGTTGGATGCTCACGACGTGTCCACAAACTGTCACCAACTCCTCTCAGAATAGCTTTTATTTGGCTCTTCTTTCTCACTTTGCATCTTTATCTTTCTCCTCCTCTGTATGTTTGCCTTTCAATCTTTGCCTCTCTTGATGTCTTATAAAACACTTTATTGTCTGATGTGCGCTCTTGTAAACCATTGTAACTGCGGTTATTCTAGTTACTTATTCCAAGTTAAAGCTTTTAAGAGCAATGTTTAATTAAAACACATAATGAATACCCAATATCAGTTACTGTTAGGATGTATTTTACTTTTTGAAGGTGTTAGAATAAGTAGATAATTATTTTCAGTTTACATTTTCAAAACCCAAAGTATTAACTGTTTTTGAATGATAGTTAAAATCATGCAGTTTTTTTTTTGTTTGTTTTTTTTTTTTTTTGAGGAAGAATGAGCTTTTACTTTTCAGAAAAATCTAACTTCAAATTTTTTCCTTATTTAAAATGGGTGGGAGGAAGCCTTAATTAGGTTCTGAGCCATAATTACAAATTGTTACAAAGTCTTGGGATTGGGCTACTTTGACATGGTAAATATGGTATAAGCATGGTAAAAACTCTTTTTCTGGGACATCCCTCTCATTTTCTTTAGATAATGTAAATGTATTTGAAAATTCAGCTTTGCATCAAAGGAATAAATTACATTTTAGAATATATAAAAATAGAAAAAAGTTATTTTTTAAATTGTAATAGAATATTTCACAAAATTACTGTTTTTACAATTTTTTTTTTAAATCAAATATTGCAGCATAGGTGAGCAGAAGAAACTTCTTTCAATGTTTTTTTTTTTTTTTTATATAAATTTTTTTAAAAACTCCTGACCAGTATTGTGCACATGCATACTTTTTATTTATTTATTTACAAAAAAGTCTTATAATTATTGAGCCTAAAAATAAATGTAGAATGTGTGTATACATCTTTTCTTGCTCTGTGTTTTTTTTAAGGGGACTTGTCAGGAAAGATGAGATTAGCCTCTGGAAAACAAGACTCAAGGTTTTCCTGTGACATTTGGGAATGAAAATGGCTTCCCCACACAACCTCTGCTGTCAGTTGCATCAGACTGCTTTTTTAAAAAGTTCATACTTGAGTACCGCTAATGTGTGTCCAGCCCTCATGCTCTCATTATCAGAAGTGTGAGAAACGAGGTCAGAGAAAATTGATGCCAAACTAGTTCCTTTCATTCTCACCCGTTTTTTTTGTCCAACAAAGTGACATTCAAACGGCTCGCAATCAGAGGTGCCTCGTTTGCATATTCACCGGAGGGACGTTTTTGGTAACCAATCAAATCAGGCCTCTCCTTCCTGTGGGAACGCTCACATCAGGGTGCAGGCGGAAGCCAGCGGGGTGAACCCGCCCCCTTCTCAGCAGGAAGTCTTGGAGGAAGTACAGTAGAGATGGAGGATGGGCTGCGCAGCTCATTATACAGGAGCAGTGATTCAGGACAGCCTCGTGCTTTGTAACACTATCATTTCAAGGGATTCTGGCTCTGTTTCCCAACACATATAGACTGTTTGTGTCCTAATCAGTTTTATCGAAGGTGTAAGGTGAGCAGGAAGTGTTTAGCAGGGATTTGTAATGCTAGAGACTTATTTGGCAGAAGTGAGATGTGTGTGTGTGTGTGTGTGTGTGTGTGTGTGTGTGTGTGTGTGTGTGTGTGTGTGTGGATAAGGGCTCGGTCTTTGCCATTATGCAGAACCTTTTGAGCTCTGTGAATCTAAAAATATTGAAAATGCATAAATGTGCTGCAGAATTTATTTCCCCAATGTAAAGATTTCATAATTATGACTTTTTCTTCCTAGCAACTGTGGTTTTACGTCTTACAGTTTAGACTTTGTTCAGAGCAATTCTCAGAATTCAGACTTTTTCACAATTTTGAGCTTATATCTCACACTTCACACTATATATATATATATGAATTCGAATTTGAATTCAAAATTGAATATGATGTTTTTGTTAATTTCCTGCTGGACTTCCTGGAGATGGAAATCATACAAGTTAGCTTCTTTATCATTGTTAGGTGAACAAACTGTACTGTAAGTAAAAAAAAAAAATAATAATTCAATTATAATTAAGGTTTTTCTTATATTAAGAGGGTTGTAATGGGCTGTTGCTTTTTTTCATTAAAGGAAATTTACAAAAAGCAAACAATATGGAAAGTGAATTTGAGGATGCAGGGATAAATTAAAAATAAAAATAAAATTGTCTGAAACATTCGATTTTAGAAAGAAACTAAACTTTGCATATTCTAAGGCAAATACTGCTTGAATGATTTTTCATGTTAGACAATAAAGCAAAAGTGACAACATCTGCTCAGATCACAGCGAAATTATTTAAAATTAATTTCTATATTCACTTCACAGTGATGGCATTGTGTAAAAGCCTAACTTATATGATTTATCTTATATGATATATATTTTAAAAATAAATTAATAAATTAAATAAATAAGTGTGTTAGATGGGCTCATGAAACTGCATAAGTCTCACTGTAACAGGAGCAGATGCCGGCACACAGCACGCCAATGACGCATGCATTTCTCCACTAATGAGAATTCATGTAATTAGGGATCAAGAAACAAAGGCGAGCGAATGGAAGAATAATGCAAGTATGAATCGCACGCACTCACTTATAAACGAAGAACTCTAACATGCATATAGACGTCACTCTGTCATTCCATAGTTTAGAAAAGCTTTACATGATAAATGCAGCTCAGTGGAAATCGTCCATAATCATTCATGTTGTGTTTGTAAAACGAACTCTAGACTCTAGACGGGCTAAAATACATATTGAAAAAAAAAAATACTTTATTGCTTAAAAATACACATTTCCAGAGCATATAATGTTTTGTATTGGTATTTGGCTCAAACCTTGTAATGCTTTCACGCCCGCATGGTAGAAATAAATTGATCCCCTTGTGCTTTACAAAGATAATCCATAATTGCCATCACCGGTGGTTCATTAGCAGTGTGGCTACAGCGAACACGTTCTGATAATAACTCTTTTTATTGTGGCTTCTCCTGGAACTGTGCAAAGCAAACTCCTTGGGGTCAAATCAAAGTTTCAGCAGCTATAGAGATTGTGCCTGGAAATGACTCTCCATACAAATCCCGAGCAGCTAAAGTGCGGCGTTTCTCGGAAACGTGGACTGAAAGCGTTTTTCTAGTATTATCATTGCTCAATTTGAATGCATCTGTTGAAATAAGGCAAAGCATAGGTGTGAAAAATGCTTGCTTTGACATATTTTATGATGCAAAAGTTGGAGTCAGCACTATGTTTGTAGAAGTGAGCTCTACGATGTGTAACAGTAAATGAAATAAAAGGCAATGATGTGCAGATTCCATATACTTACTGGCTAATGCGTACTAAAATAACTCATGTAGTAAATGCACATGAAAGTGTGACAGATTTAGATGAATTCTCTAGATTTTAAGGCACAAATGGTTTACATTTGCTTTATTCAGATCAAGTGTGTTGAGTCATGTAAGGCTTCTTGTGCTGTGCTGAAAATCATTTGCCTAATTTGGTGTTCACAGTAGCTTTTAAATCTCTCATTATGCTATATTATTGCCAAATCTTGGATTCAATATTTATGTCAACTTGTTTGCTTTCAGTTAGGACAGGTTTTATATTTCTCTTTGGAACTGATTGACTGTAGTCCTTGTTGATCTTCGTTCTTTTTTTTCTGTAAAGGCGGGTAATTTTGCTAATGTTCACTCAAAAACTGAGGTTTATATTCTAAGATCAATCAAAGCGACACAAAACATGCTTTTGTGTTTATTTGATTATTAAAGTTTGGTTGATTGTTCGCCGGTTCCCGGCTCCTTCTTACATTACATTTACATTACATTTATCTGACGCTTCTTCCCAATGATTATGAAGTTTTAATGCGTCACATTGGTGCCGAAGCCTGGGAGAAGGAGGGACGGGCTGCTGAAGATCCCTCGCCGCTGGGGTGAAACCGCGGTGCCATCGAGCGGGCGTAGCAGTATGGCGCCAATGTAACGCATTTAAAACTTCATATTCACTGGAAGAAGGAGGCGGGAAGCGGCGGACAATCAAACCAGACTTTAATAATAAAATAAAGACAAAACAGTGCGGCAGCCCCCACGACCAACTGCCGCGCACAAACAAAACCAAAACACAAACTAAAATCCAGGCCTGGTCCTCTCTCGTCCTTCACTGTCGTCGCTCCTCTTTTATATCCTTCCATCTCCTCCGCGGGACTCGAGACCAGCGAGTGTCGCAGGTGTCGCTCATTTCCGATCACTCCACCGGCCTCGCTCCTGTTCCCACGGCTCTCGGCCCCGCCCCACTCGTCACAGTTAATAATATACCATAACAAGAAATTTATAAGCAATTTTTTATAGGCTAGATATTTTTGATTGGAAAATCCCTAAAAAGTACAAAAAAGTTCAAATATTTTTAGTAAGTTGTATATATTGTGCAAGTAAAGTCAGTTTTAATCCAGTTCGGTAATGTTAACTAGCATTTTCAGGGAAAAGAAAATCTTGTTCCAGGTCAAAATGACTGGAACTTGTCGATTACTATTAGCAGATATCATTAAATAAAAGACATAATCTTAAGATTTTGTTCTCAGATATCAACTCAAATTACTCTGTTCACTGCTAATATTGCAAACACTTTGATATCTGATGCTTTATGTTGTATGCTGTCATACTGTACATACACACACAATTTCAATATCTGAGTATGACTTATGCAATGCAGTGCAGTGGCTGTATATTCAGTATATTTGTAATATTATGTTGTGAGCCCAAGGGTTTTGAAAAGGTCATAGTTTATACAGATGTCTTTGATTTACCTCCATCCAAACAAAATGAAAGCATGAAATCTAATATCTTATTCAAAAATTGAAAATTGTAAGAATTATTTATTTCAGAAGCTCTTTTGTATCAAAGCATTTGTGAGAACAAGATTAGAAGTAATTAGAAGCGCCATGGTTTTATTGATAACGGTTTGCAGTGATCTCCAAAGCAGGTTTTGTTTTGGGCAGACCCAGGGGTCATCAGTAAATGATTTCACAGCACAATACCAACACAGATTTATTCTCGGAAATTTAATGAAGTTGAAACTAAGCACTTGCGTGAATAAAGATCATGATATCTGTTCCACCTGCTGAAACTACTGAGTGAAAGTTCAAGAATTTTTTATTATTGGACAATAATTACATAAATGCACATACACATATTTTCTTTTCTAGTTAAAAAAAATGCTTATATATATATATATATATATATATATATATATGGCATAGAATGTGTTGTAACAATGTAAGAGTCTTTATTGTATAGAGGCTTGTTTTTGTTATGGGATTATAAATAAATAAAATGTTGCCTTTTTATATCACAGTTTGAGATAAAAACTCAAATGAAATTCTAAACTCAGAATTGCTCGGTTAATTGCTCTAAATTAACATTTTGAGTTGACAGCACTATCCTTTTGATGTGAAAATTATTTAGATAAACACATTTCTAATATATACACATATAAACACATATATAATGTAGAAAACTAGTTTGACCCGCTCAAAATAAAATGTTGCTGTATTTTGTTGGTTATTCACACTTTGGATCAAACTGTCATTCAAAACAGAATCAATTTAAATCTATATTTGAAAATGCAGTTAATTTGAATTTGAAACATTCGGTTCTGTTGTAGAATCACCGTGCAATATCCCAAAATCAGGATTGCTTATTAACTGAAATAAATGCTTTGGATTAAAAAACATTGAATATCTATTAAATTTAGAATTAACTCTTGGGTAAAAGTAGGATTTCTTTTTTTTCTACTTATCTCGAAAAACCATTTCTGGAAACATTTGAAAGTGATTAAATTGAAGGGAGGTGCTGATGTTTTGGGAAGTGTGCCATTTTTATTGTTTTTAATTTATCTATTTTTTTAAATTCCTTTCTGGCATAATGTGACAAGTACGCCAGAAACCCAAGTGGTTTCTTTAGAAGCATAATGTGTTGGTGGTTATATTGTTTAGTTTTTTTTAATTTGTTTTAATTACAGGGGAAGGAAAAAGGATCGAGAGAAAATTAGCATACTCCTCCTGCTTTGTTCTGAACTGAGATGCAAACATATTCAACACTGAACCTAAAGACCAGCCTGTCAAATATAATTCAACACTTTAAATGGATCTGCGTCTGTGTGTGTATTTGTACATCACTAAGTTGTGGCCATGTGCTGAAAATAATAGCTTATTCCATGAGCTAATTGCTGCGATTAATTCAGTTAATGAGTTCCTGAATTAGTCAGATAAATGCACTTGTGTGTATTCGTATGTGTGTGTGTGTCCATGCTTTGCTTGTCAATTATGAATTCATCACAAATGGCCTCTCCCTCAACCTACAGTAGATGAATCTGTATTGGAACATAACATTGCCTTGTAAACGAGTTTATTTTTAATTTACAGGGTACTCAACCAAAAGAAGGCCAAGTGGACTAATGAGAAATATATGCACACTTTAAGATGTTTTATTTGGAACTCTCGAATCCCACATTTTCAGCGAGCCAATCCATTCATTTTCCATTCACTTACATTATTTAACTATTTTTGACATTATTAAGTGCATGGTTTTTGGTTGTGTAAAAGTCTGTGGATGTTTCAGTGGGATTTTTATAGTGGGGGAATTTTTTTTTTTTCTTCATATTTTTGAAAACTTCTTCAAGCTATGCTTCATCTGTGTTGAAAGATTTATCCCCTGTCCTGGAGTTAAGATCTGACTTGATCTTGATCAACCTTCTAGTGGAGAGGATGATTTTTGAGAGTGACGAAATAGATTGGTATTTATTGTAATTAACAGTATTTATTATTTATGTATTTCTATTTGTGATGTTTTATGGTCAGCATTTCTTTCTATTAAAATATGAAATAATATATAGTTATCCAACATCCATCCATCATCTATTCATTCTCCATTAACTCAGATTATTTAGATATTTTTGACACTTTTTATATGTTATCACAAAAGTTAACCAGTGTCACCAACATGAAGTGAACATGAAGGCGTGAGTATTTTGAGAGTATTCTCCGTGTTTATGTGTCATATGCTCACAGTGAGTAACACGTGCCCATGCTGTTATCAACCAGAGACTTTTTGTCGTACACTCATCGCTAACTGTGTTTTGTCACAATCTATAAAGTTTAATCCGGCAGGAAAACAAGATGAACTGTGACAGATGGAAGTAACCCCATTTAAATGAGATGAATTCAAACGAGATTGCAGAAGTGCTTGAAATTACCCATCAGGCTTCTTGCGTTTGTGGTTTCAGTAATTTTCCAATGTCAGACATTCTTCTCGTTTTATTATCGGTTGATTAGATAATATTTGACTTCAGTTCTACCATTCATCTGTAAAGACGAAACGTGATGAAATGTGGTTAGAGTTCAGCCTGGAGTCCTGGTTCCTTTAATTTATATACTTAGTATATTTATTTCTTATGCCCATGGCTATATTTATGGAGGTTGTAGCTTCTATGCAGTCAAAGGGAATATATTTCACATTACAGCTCTGCGAGTCAGATAGTATCAGATCGTGATCTTTGAACTTGAACTGACCCTGCTGCTGCCACAGTAACCTTGATGGATTTTATTGCTGTCCTTTGCCACCTCTGTTCTGTTAGCTCGCTGGAGATTTGTTTTTGTAACGCCATCTGTGTGTGTGTGTGTGTGTGTGTGTCAGTATATGCAGCATGAAGTGACACTGTGCTGGTCTTGGACTCTGGGTTTTGGAGACGAGAGCACAGACCCCTGACAGGCATCTCCTCCTCTATAAGACGAGGCCAAGGATCATTTGTCCAGTGAGGCATACAGCACAGATTCACTGCCTCGGTATCGCTGGTAACATGTCCCTGGATAGTCAACTGGAAAGAAACAAGAGTAGTCCACTGAGCTGCATGAATCTGCTGCTATTCAAAGCAAAAAGAAGAAGAAGAAAGCAAAAAGAAATTTTCAAATGTATCTGTGACCTAAAAAATTGACACACAATTTTTTTAATTTAGTACATTTTAAAGTGGGTAGGTTAAATCAACTAATGTAGAGCATTAAGGTTTTTTTTTTTTTTAGTTTTTTTTCTTTATGTTGTTTTTCTAATGAAATTGTACACTGAGTAAGTTAAGGCTTTCAATTTAAAATGTTAATATAGAACATTAACGTGCAATTACTGATCATTTACTTGGTATACAATATATATTTCATAAAACAGCAAATTAATTGCAACATTACAATCTTTACATATTGCATTACATTTAAATCTTATTGATGTTATGTTCGAAAATAATGACTGATATTTTACTGACGTTATATTCAAAAGGAAATCACAGATATTTTCTCCAGGCTTCGTTTCGGTAGGATTGTTTTGCAGTGCTTCATAAATCGTCCTCCCCTTCCATGCAGTTGCAAATGGACTCTTTCCCAAATGTTTTTTTATTATTTGTAATGGTGACACACTTTTACTGGCTTCTGATTGGATGTAATTTTTTTTTTATTCATTCCCTCAGTAGCTGCCATAGAAATGGCTCTGACATGCCCTGTTACACCATGGATACCAGGAATAAATGTTTACCTATTGCGCTTTACACACCCCTGCAGAGACACTTGGATCGTTCCAGTGTACTGATGTATATAGATCATAAGGGTTGTTCTAGGGCCTTTTCATGTCCATCTTTCCAATGCACTTAAATGGCCATTATATTACCCCTTTCATGTTGTCCATTCATCGTGAGCATGTTTCAGTTTAGTACAGTTCAATAGAATTGAAGCCAGCTCTGTGTTTACGGTGTGCTGAAGGCAGCCAATCAGAAAGCATCAGAAAGTCTTTGTGTCAGTGAAAGCTTTTGCATCTACAGTAAGCTCTCTCACCCATCTCTGCCTTTTAATTAGTCAGCTTTCACATTATCAGCTCTTAAAACCTGAAAAGAAAGATTTTGAGGATCTCTTATTTTAACACAAAATATTCTGTGGTTTCTACGTTCTAAAAATGTATCACAGACAAAGTCAATTATATATATATATATATATATATATATACCTTTTTATTCATATTGTGTTATTTTTGTATAAATAAACTGCAAACTTAAATCTTTGCCCATAAGACTACTGAAGATATTAATAAATAAACATTTAGAAATTAAATGTGGTTTTACATTTGGAAGAGGCATACATTTATTAATGAAATTGTTGATTTGGTCCTTTGTTTTTTATTATTATTATTATAATGAATACTTATTTTATAAATACATTTATTCAGCAGTGATACAAATTTATCAAAAGTGACATAAAAAACATAGTTTCAAAAGATTTGAATTTAAAATAAGTGCTGTTCTTTTGATCTTTTTGAAAAAGAAAATATAAGCAGTAAAAGCTGTTTTCAAAATTGATAATATAAAATATAATTAATAAATTAGCACTGGCAATAATTGATAAATGAGCATCAAATCAGCATATTAGAATAAATAAATACATAGAAATATTTGATTATTCATTTGTGTTTTTAATTTGTGTGTGTGGAAACTGTGATGCACTACCATTCAATGTTTTTAATAGTTATTTTATGAATATTTTTATTCAGCAGTGATGCAAAATAATCTATTATTATTTTTTATCATCTGTTTTAGTTTAATAGTTTATTTCAAATCTATTTATAGTATATTTGTCTAAGCAGTGAGCAGACAGACATCCCAATGAATGGATGGCTCAGAGTCTGTGTTTTTCTCCACAGTGCATTATTGGATTATTGAACTTTCTCTGTTTATTTGTGGTTAATGGACTGAAACCTGCTGATTGGCTGTTTAAGTCCACTGAGAGGCCAATCAGGTGAGAGGTGAGACTGGCACGGCTAATGACCTGCGAGTGAAACATGTCTGACCATGAACCCTTTACATTTATGAGACATGTTAATGTAGTCTCTCAGGATTGTTTTTCATGCTACATTAGTCTTCTCCTCCCTCCACATGACCACCGCACGCTAAAGTAGACACACACCTACAGAAACATCCACTTGTGGGTTGGATGGATGGAGAATTTAGCTTTAGTTTAGCCCTAACAAAGAGAGTAGGTTACTGTTGAACCATTTACCGCGAGACAGCTAATTATTTTCCTATTACATGCACAACACGCTCTGTAATTTCCAGTGTGTGTGTTCAAACCATCAAATCACATATAATCATCTCCACTACCTCCGTGTCCCTCTCAGGTTCAGGCAGAGGGGCTCACCTGCCATGTGATATTTCGTGGCCCGTGCTAATGATCGCTGTTCCTTGGTGAGCCTTGACCCTGGACCGCACCGCATAATTAGCTTTTCCATCAGCTTTTCTGCCGCGTCCAGCGACCTTATGGGTGAACCATTGTTTACTGACATCTATAGTTCCTCCTGTCTAGCTCTTTCGCTGTCGTTCGTGTGTGCAGCGCTTGAGATTGGAGGTAAAAGCCGTGCTGTTTGACGATGAATCGCAAAGCCTTGCTGCGCCACGATTCGATTGTGATTCCCATATACACACTAACCTGTATAATGTGGAACACGTTCAGGTACATTATTCAAAGACTTTTTGTTTATTCGAAATAGAACTGCTTTCAGGTTCATCATTACTAATAAGCAGAGGAAGGTTTTGTGCTGTTGTTTAAAACATATCATAATACATTTATGTATTGGGTATTATGTATATCTTACAAAAAAATCGCTTTGTGTTAATTTGAATGCACTCAAAATCCAGCTAATTACTTTTGCTGGTGATAAAATTTTGGAAAAAATAAATTGTGTGTGTGTGTGTTTAAAAAGTCAAAATGTCAGCTGTTAAATTTTTGCAGATATGCATTATGTTTTAGCATTGTTAATTGCTGTTAAATTTTTGCAGATATGCATTATGTTTTAACATTGTTAATTGACAAAATCATCAAAATAATACAGAGAAATTTGCTAAATATTTGGAATTGCTTTATATTATGATTTTTTGTTTTTTGCTTGTTATATATAATTCATATTGTGAAGTACTTTGGGTTTTTAATAGCTTTTTAGCTATTAAAATTCAGTTTAGCCATTTTTGTTGTCCATCAATTAATTCTTTAACAATATCATCCATAAACAACAGTTTATAAAAATAAGTTATATCTTAACAAAAATCTCCTTTTTTTGTGTTTGAAAGCACAACTGTTTTTATTTTTATTTTGTTCATTACATTTTATGATAAATATTATATTATATTGTTATATATTAAACCATTTACCTTTACATTTGTATATTTATGCATTCAGTTCTTTTTAGACAATTGCTTAAATTGTCAGAAAAATCCAGATAAATCCCCCCCCCCCCCCAAAAAAAAAGTAAAAATGGCTCTATATTATGCAATGTTTTGCATGTCAACTTTAATTCACTGTAATAAAGTGTGGGCTTTTAATTGCATTCTTGCAATTAAAATTTCAGTTACCCCATTTCTTTTCTATTTATTTCTTTATTTATTGATTCATTCTGAACCTTAACAACCAGGCCTCTAGTGTTGAAGTATCAGTAAATCAGCTGCTTTCTTTGTAATTTCAGTGTAATTTTAGACGGCCCTGAGCTTCATTGTGTTTGGTTTAGTATTGCTGAAGTGGCCTCTGTGGCTCAAGGCTCTCATTATTGTTCTCTGTGTGTGTGTGTGTGTGTGTGTGTGTGTGTGTGTGTGTGTGCACGTTGCATTAATGTAGTTGTTCATTTTGCTGATGTGTTTACAATGCTGTTCCAATTGCTTTTGTGCTGCAGATCAAATTGATTTAAGAAATAACACATTGTTCCTAATAAATTGATTGGTTTCCCCCTCTGATCTTCTGAGTTGACCCGTGATTTTATGAGTAATTCAGATAAGAAGTTAAAGGAATATGAATTATATTATGTCCATACACCGTGGAACATGGCTTTGTTTACTTAAAATGCTTTAAACAGTTTAAATTGATGCTTGCTGTCTTTATGGTCTATATCAGAAATGTTAGAATGAAAATTGAGGTAATTTTCTATATTTACAGAACATCTCCACCATCCTTTGTTCCCAAACAATGACCAGATGTTGGATTTTGACTAAAATCTCGCTTTACTAAATCAAATAAACCGCTTGTATAGGCTGTAAAAATCAACCAAGAGACACATTCACTCAGTATGAGCTGTTATTCATTAAAAATATCACAGATTTGGACCATTAGGCTGCAGAAATAAACACTGAGCACTGAAATCACAGTGCTGAGGAAGTGGCGTGAATTAGCTGATGGTGAATCCGTTCAGAATATTTAGCCACAGTAACACAGTGTCAATACAGCGTGTCAAAACGGCTAATATTTTTGGATTATAATTAGCAGCTGAAAATATGTTGTAGCTGTCACGAATTGTGAAACAGAAAGTGGTTGAGCTGCGGCTGGTTTAGAGAGAGCGTGTTGAATAAAGAGACAAGATGGCGGCCGTTGTGCTGCGATTTGGTTTCAAACGCTGCATGTATTTTTTTTTTTCATCAATGAAATGCCCCCCCCCCCCCCCCCCCCCCGTATGACTTCAAACAAGCTTTTCTTTTGTTTTCTTGTTTTTGATAATGAAGATCAGAGAACACAGATATTTTTGTTTTTCTTAAAGAATTCAATGTATTGATGAAACTATTTGTGAGGTGAAAGTATTTTGCGATGTGTCAGCTTTTGCAGTAGTCTCTCTCTTTGAAGCTTTCTGTGTTTACAAGATGTTTGGCCTGTATTATGAAATTTTATGGTCTTAGAGCTTAAACACCAGTGTTTGTCAAAGAATATAAACTGCATTTATTTGGAACGAAATACCGTTCATGTTTTAAACATTACATTTGTTTTCCTCTCTTATCATTTTTGAAAGCGGAAAACATTTTCTTTTGGAAAGTCATGCATCCAGGTTGTTGAATAGAATATGTTATCTATTA